>NW_022156718.1:4228479-4313256 GCF_004355905.1 Pyricularia grisea
TTAATATATTACCAAAATAGGTAATTTTATAGCGAATTTGGCGTATTATTTTACCAATTTTTATAATATTAATAGGCGAAACGCCTTTAAAAAAACTGTAAAAAATTTGGCGGACGAATTTATTTACCTTATTTTAATAATTGGTTTATTATAATAATAAAATAGCGATTATTTTTTCCCATTTAGGCATTATTTTTTTAGCCTTTTTAATAGGAATTTGAAAAAAAATTTCGAAAACGTCCTTTAAATCGTTAAAATTGTCCACGTTTTCCCAATATTCGTTATTAATTGGGACGGGGATACGTATTTTTAAGCCAAATTTGGACTATAAATTTTTCCAATATTAATTTTAACGTTTTTTAAATAATTATAAAAAATAATTATTATAATTTTATTATTTTAAATGGTTATATAAAATGGTTATTTATTTTTTAACAATAAATTTTATTTTAAATTTATTTTCCATTTATTTTTATTTAAATTTAATCGACGTTATATATTTGTAATTAACGCGTAATTTCGATTTTTACCGCAATAATATTATATTAAATCGTTTGCGCGCGCGGTTTACGAACAATTTAACTTTATCGCCATTATTTGTTTATTTTTCAAATTTTTTATTACGGTTTCGTAAATTTTGGGCCTTACGATTAATATCGTTATTTATTTTACGTTTGGGTATTATTTTTGGTTAATTTTCAATTATAATTAAAATTATTGTAAAAAACACAAATTTTACCTATATTTGTTAACGATATTTATTTTTACAAATAATAGTTTTTCCAATATAAAATAAAACCGCGATTGAATTGTAAAATTGTAAAATTTGTAAAAATCTAAAATTTTTATTATTACAATTAAATTCCAAAATTCGGAAATTTTTTTACAGGCGGTATTTTCCTAATTGGGTTAACCCTATATCTACCCCGCATTTTATCCAATTAAAAAAACGTTATTACTTAAAAAAATTTTTACGTTAATCCTAATCGGGTTTAATTTTATCCCTTTATAATTTTTTTTTTTTTTTAATAATCGCGTAATAATTTTCGGTTTTTTACCCGATTATTTATTTAACCCTAATTATTACCAATTTAAATCGTTTATTTGGTAATTATTTTTTATAATTATTTTATTATTTAATTTTAACTAATTATAATATTTTTCCTTTTATATTTTACCTCCGCTAAAACGCTTTGCAAAATTTTTAAAATAAAAATAATACGTAAATTTTATACGGGTAAAACGCCCAAAATATTTTTTAAAACCGCGGATAAAAAAAATATCGCTAAAAAACGTAAAAATATACGTTTTAAATTCGGTAATATATTTTTATTTTCCTATTACATATTTAATTTATTTATTTAATTTTATTTTAATTATTATTTTGCGGAAAATTCGAAAAATATAGCGAATTTTCGATTTAATTATCCCTAAAGCATTTTTTTAGCGTTTAATCCGAAAAATTACCTATAAGTATTTACCTAATTGCAAGTTTTTTACGTTTATTATCGCGGTTTTGTAAAAAATTATTAAAACGTTTTTTATTAATTTTTTAATTAGTAAATTTTTTTATTTTTTTACGTTATAACCATTTATTATAACCATTTTAATATAAAATAATTTTTAATTTTTACGTTATATACGTTCGCCGTATTATTATCCAGGTTAAAAATATAAATTTCGTTAAATTTATTTTTAATATTATAAATGGTTGGACGTACCCGTACGTTAATATATAATTTAAATTTATATTTTATAACGTTATATCCGTTATAAATAGCCCCAAACCCAAAAAAAAATAAACGAACCGCCCGTTTTAATATAAATAAACCTTTTAATTAAAAATTATTATGGTTTTTTACTACGTAACGCCCGCGAATAAACGGAAAAACAAATAATAAAACTTTTATTGCTAAATAACGTATTATTCCGGAAAAAATTCCCAAATTTAACCTTAAATTTTCGGTTAAAAACCTATTTCCGGTCCAAAAAAAGGACGAATTAAATATTTCGCCGTTTAAATTATTTAATTTTACCCCTTATATCGTTAAAAAAAATTTTAACGATAACGAAAAATCTTTTAATAATAACGCCGAATCCTACCAAAAAAAAAAAAAAAATTAATTTATTATTATATTAAAAAAAATAATAATACGTTTTATTTTAATTTAATAATTTAATATAATATAAAATAATTATAAAAAATAATTACAATTTTTTAAAATTTACGTTATTTTATTTAATTAAATATATAAATATTTTATTTTTTCCAATAATTTTTTCGTAAATTTTAAATTTGTATAAAACCCGCGGGTTACCTAATTCGGGCCAAACCCGCAAACCCGCGGGCCCCCATTAACCCGCCAAAAAAACCCATGGGCTTTTACGGGCCCCCATCCCAGTTCCATGGGTCAATGGGCCGGGCCGGGCCCCCAAGCTTTTCGGGCTTTGGCAGGCCTTAGTTGAGGATAATCCTGAGGGTCTGCCGTTGCCTCGTCGTTTTTTGAAGCCTCGCTGCCTCGGCCTGGGAATCATTATTCTCTTTGACCTGTAAAATTTCCTACATCACTCTCCCCATCGTCAAGGTCTGGATTTTGATCGACCTCGTGGCACTGTTTCATTCGACAATCGTGACTCGTCGTGACTGCCTGATCGACAGTGTCTGTGAGCGCGAGCTTGAGAATGAGTAGGCGAATTTCGGCGGGGATTCGTCCATTGTACAACAGAGACGCCAGCTGCGGGTCAATCGCCCCGGTGTTCTCCCAAGCTTGAACGGCGCGATCGTTCATGAGTGCTGTATTGTCTAGTGCTAGGAAGTATATTGATAGACGGAAGAGTCCTGTCCAATGCAGTCCGTACCCTACCTACCTAACTACCTTACCTATTTATCGACGGCGACCCAAACAATCCGACTAGGCAGCAACTGCTTCTCCACATCAAGCCCAACACCAAGCTCAACCTTGGCGGTAAAAATGACTCCGCCATAGGCAGCAGTTCCCGGCTGCCTGCTACGAGGTGTCCATTGTGATCAAAACGAAATGCTCAGTCACTCATGAATAGAAGGCGTGTTATTTCTAAAAGCTCATCATGGTGTCAAAATTGGCTTATTGAGCCCTTGGAAACTGCATCTCGAAACAAGCAGCCTCTGTTGTCTCTGTTATATTTGCTCGTTCACCCCACTCAATCATCGACCTGCTGGCAGGTGGCGTGATTTTATCAGCCTAAGATCCCGTACTCATTGTCGAATATCTGTCTTATCTGTGCGAGATACAAGCCTGGCCT
Source organism: Pyricularia grisea (assembly GCF_004355905.1). Classification (NCBI taxonomy): domain Eukaryota; kingdom Fungi; phylum Ascomycota; class Sordariomycetes; order Magnaporthales; family Pyriculariaceae; genus Pyricularia; species Pyricularia grisea. Next base: position 4,231,762 of record NW_022156718.1, read on the forward strand.
ACATGTGTTCTGGAGCTTGTCGTGAGCTGCTGAGTTTCACATCTATTACCCTCCGCCAGCCCACCAAACCCACCACACTGCCGTTCAGGGACACAATTGGGCTAGGGGTCAATTGAGGGCAATTTGGAAAGGTAATCACCATCCACCTATCAATGAAATGGCCCAACTGGGTTCTGCCTGTTGACAATGGTCGACAAGCTTTTGAACAGCGTTGGTGACGAGAACATCGATCGGAACCCTGTCCAGTTGGTTGCTCTGATAGATGAAGAAGAACCTGGCAGTTTAGACATAATGATATCTGCGCCGAATTTGGACCACCGCATCCCTGACATCTACCACGTGATTCGCCCCGCTTTTGTTCAGGCTGTTCAGGCAAAATTCACCCGCGCTCTAGTCTCAGTGCTCAGATTAGACGCCCCTGCGTTGCAGGGTGGACCGGGCGCTCCATGTACCTTTTAGCCACACGGCTTTTCGACCAATCAAACTGAACCAGAGTGATCTTTGGTTGGACCCACAGGTACAAGCAAAGCCACGAATTGAGCCACGGCTCAATTAGTGGAGCTCGCGTTTAGGGATGAGCCCTGAGACTACGAACCCGTTAGCTTTTAAATCAGCCATACCCGCGGCGCAAAACCGAGCAATAATATCGTTGGCCGGCCTGGCGTAATATGGAGCGAATAACCGACCTTTAAAACATATAAATCCCACATCTTATCCTTTCGTGTTTGGTAAAAGGTCCAAATTTAACGTTTTGGCCCCATTATTTTCTGGCTAACAATCCTGTAAATATCAGGTATTTTCAAACATCCAACTAACTACGCATTCGAAAAATGGCAAACACCAGGATCGGGTTTTTTTTTCTGGACCCAAAATTTCGGTTTTTATGACCAACTTTACAACGTTTAATCTTTGGTTTTCCTTGCGACGGAGTAGCATCTCGACGGATACCAGTGGCGCCAAAATCCCACTCTTTCGAATCATATTGCTAACATTTCTTCTTCCTGCCAATTTATAAAGTTGTCAATTTAAATAATTAATGCAACTATATAACTATGTTATGTTATAGCATGACTGTACATAGAACGTTTATAAAAGGAGAACCTTATTATATAACAGTATTATAAATAAGTTATTTAGGAATTGAATATATATTCTGGCTTACATTTCCAATTTGAAGTTATGGTTTTGATTTACATATATTTAAATAAGTAGTTAACCTGCTTGGGAAAGTTCTATGTACAGTCATGCTATACATAACATAGTAATATAGTTGCATTGATTATTTAAATTGACAACTTTACATCTACTATTTATAAAGCTGTTACTTACACATTTGCATTTGTATTTAGAACCTCTTACTCGCGTGTGTGATTTATTGTTTGTTTTACCCTTTCTTAGATTACTATACTTATGCTAGTATGCCTTACAAAGGTCAAGTATTATAATTGTTAAGGTTTGTAAACGCCTGTAATCAAACTAAGAATATCATCAAAAATCATTTTAGTCAGTGTTACTGGTCTTAATATTATAATGACAAGTAAAATATCACACTATATTTATAGTATATTAGTACCGAGTGGGTTAAATTTGGAGGCCGATTAAGGAGTTGTAAAGGCCCGTTAATGCGGCCTTACAACAATTCTCATATAAAAGCAGGCAAATCTCTCCTCAAAATAAAAATATTTACACAGCTTATCACTCATAACATATCGCAATCCCTTTCATTATCCAACAGTACATTACAACATATTTATCCAAATATAAACACTTAGCAAATCAATTTTAACAATGCAGATTTCAATTCTCTTTACCGTTTTTACCTTGGCGATCGCCGTCGCCGCCGCTCCCGGCGGTGTTAAACCCAATACCGTACGAGCTTGCCCCGCACGCGGCGGTGGTAAACCCAATTCCATTCGAGCTTGCCCCGCACGCGGCGGTGGTAAACCCAATTCCATTCGAGCTTGCCCCGCACGCGGCGGTGTTTGAATACAATTCGAAACAACGTTCGCTCGTAACGCGAGAAACTATGGAAAAGCAGTGTGAGAGGCAGTACGCAGATTGTTACGTCGGCAGTCCGCAAGGCCTCGCAATCTGTTATTATGGGTGGTGTAACAGCCATACTACTTCGTGAAAATGGAATATAAGAGTTGAGGAATCTTTGGGCAAACTCGACAATTTTAAAACTGTATTAGCGAGCGGCTAAAAGGAAATAACGCTAGTTGTAACACATTTTAAAATTTGCTTTTAGAATTTTCATAAATAATTCCAAGTGTTCGGCGCTTTCTTCCGCGGTAAAAATATGTGCAGCTTTTTAAGTTTTGTCTGTTGCAACATGGATTTTGGCCGACTTGCCCGTAGTTTGCTTGCAGTATATCAATTAAATAGCGTTACGTAACGCATTGTGACTTCTTCATAACCTGCAGGAAATTTATTTCAGCCTTATAAATACTCCGGTTTTGCTCAAGAGCTGGTGCTAATGGTATTTTAGGCGATAGAACGCCGCCTTTCCTCGTAAAAGCTATAAGTCACCAATGCAACATTTTCAACAAACTATACAAAAGAAAGAAATTGTTTTTCTATTGGTTTGTCAACCAGAAAGAGTACCAAACTACGTACACGTCTTGGGGCTTCTCTAAAGGAACTTTCCACACTACGCTTCGCCTTGTTATGCAGAAAGTCTCAGATAGCGCCGTTTATTTAGGCTAGCGTAGCGGGACAGGCAGAATACGGCTAAGGGCAAGAAAGATAGGGGTTAGAGGTAAAGGAACCATAACACGGGGGAACACTTTAGGGGGACAGAGAAAATAATTAACGTTTGAGATCATTAAGGTTAAACAAGCAGTTAATAACGTTTATCTCTTATGAAAAGACGTAATACTATAAATAGTAGTCACGCACAAAAGGAACGGAAATCCAAAAAGGGTAGGGAAGCGCCCTATGGTGCACGACAACCAACAAATGACAGAAGGCGCCCCATGGTACATTGTACGGTTTTGTACCGAAAGTAACTCACCAATCCTATAGGCGATACGATGCATATTTGCCCATCACACAAATCAAACACTACACTAGGCTAGCAGTCTGGATCGGATAGCTTCCGTTATTTCCGGATCCGTGAAGCTGTTTGATTTTTGAATTGGTAATACGTTAAGCCATTTCCGGCCCAAACAGGTCGCCTTTTTAGCCCAGCCTTTTCGTTCTACGTCTGTGAAACCGTTCCGGCACTCGGCGAGGGCTCCGTTATATAAAAGTCGTAGCACTTCTGTCGCAAATGAACGTTGCAATAACGGGAAAATGGTTAAATAGTCTCTGTCTCCCTTTGCACCCGCCCTAGCCAATGAGCTGGTTGTGCAGACAGCGGGCCTGGGGGTGCATGTGACAGGAGGATGACCTGGAGAGATCTACGAACGCTGTTTGCGTCCACGGAGGAAGTACAGAGAATGCAATCACGGTCCTACGCTCCGAAAGCTTTGTGTCACGGCCAGGGGTAAACATAGCACAGAAGCTAGTTAATTCGCACTTATCAACGAACATTCTACTCTGAGGAGAGGAAAAGAAGTAAATAGAGTTGTTGGGCTTGACGCGACGCGGATAAAAGTATCGTCCTTGGGGTCTTTGGTCAGGGGTCAAGGCCTGGCGATCTCTGAATATCACACGGTCAGGGGGTACGCAACGTTACATAATTCTCGCGGTTACCCGCAAACGTATTTGGCTCCCAGATTTCAGGTGATCCGTTCGTTCTTATATATCCTGCAACAAATACCCCTGCTTATACTCTAATGCTCGCGCAATTTTATCCCCCAACGTCGACTAAGCCGTCACGCTTTCCGAAATCCACCCCGGCATTAACCCCAGCCCCGCCCTTGACCGGGTTTCGTTATCAACCCCGATTTCCGTCAGTACATCATCGTACTTGCCGCGCGGCATCACCCTCGCTTTGGGCAGCGTCGACAACCCCGAGGCCGAACTCATCTCCAGGGGCTGGTTTTAAAGGGTTTGCCGGCTCGCGTCGGCGATCAGGCCGTGCCGGGTCGTAACGACGACCAGGCGATTCAGGATGCTGAGTTCCAATTTGAGCTTTATCCCATACGCGAACGCTTTGTAACTCGTTTGTAAGGCGTACAAATCCAGGTATTGCAGCGAAAGGAGCGGCACGTCGATGAGCACAATAACGACGCTAATGTAGATAAGGTGCGTTAGCATCCGCCGCCAGGCACAATAGCCCAGGCGGTTTTTGTTCTTCCTGCAAAGGTTGTTGTTCGCCCTGGAAAGGTCGACGGGCTGTCTAGTCTCCCAAAGATAATCGACGTTTTGGGTTTGCAGTATTTTTATTATCTCGTATATATATAAACCTGAAATGATCTTCTCCTGAACGCAAAAGACGGTGATTTGAAACCGTTCGATAATGGAGTAGGGCTGTTCGAACCGCTCCGGGTGCTGCGTATTGGAGCCGAAGCTGACCACGCCCGTGGTGACGTAGCAGACAAAGCCGTCTATGAGGATCATAGTTAGGACAGTACGCCGGCGCCGCTGGCTATACATAACCAGGTGCAGCCGCGACCAGAGCACCATACTTTGGCCAGACACCATGCCGCACCAACCGACGTAAGCCATGGTGGTCCAGATGATGGACCTTTCGGCGAAGATGAACTTAAGGAGAAAACCGGTCGTGAACGGGATTATAGAGATGGTGGCGACGATAAAAGACCAAAAAACAGCCCTGACCAGCGTTTAAATGTAGTAAATATGATAAAAATAAGTTCGAGGACGTTAAAGTAGGCCAGGCTAAGCATGAATATAATTGCCAGTACGTCGTTTCCCAAGACGGGCTTTTTTGGCGATATTCCTATGTTATTGCTGTCGCCCATGTTTGTTTCCGGTACCGGTTTGTGTATTCTTATGTCACTAGCTGGATCTCTTGTGTAATATACCGATTTTGTGACGGTATCGCCAAAGTGGTTATATACGCAAAAGAACAACATACATTACCTACTTATGTACACACCTTTGACCTCTGGTAAGGTTAGCCAGGGTCATCGATCTGTGATTACGGCCGCGATCTGTCACTTTGGGGTACATATAGTTGATAGGGTTTCCCATATAAATTAATGTACCTTTGCGTCCGTTTCTCCGATTACATAATGCGTAGCAAGGCCCATATTATATCGAACGAACCAATGAAAAATAGAGGGGCAGGCCGGGAACCCTAAAAACGCTTTAGGCCTAGTGCAACCCTATATGCAGTTTGGTATTCCAATACAAACCCTATGTACCCCCTATATTAATGACAGATCGCTGCCCCTGGCTAACCTTACCACAGGTCAAAGATTAGACGGGGCGATTTCAGCCCTGGCGTGTATATGTAAGTTCGAGTCTTTGCTAAATTACTTTTGTACCATCCAGCCGGGTATATGCAGTCGAATATGGTGGTTTTTTTATGACACATGAATAGCAGCAACTTATCGGCTCGACCAAATGATAAAATTTAAACCATAAATAGTGTTTCAAAGTTATCCCCCCGAACCATAACATAAATATGGGACGATTCGAATTTGGATGAGGCGATTGAGACCCTGCATAAGTGGAGGAACTTGGGTTGTCTGGGTTGCAAGGATACAGTTGGATGCGCTAAAAAAAAAAAAAAAAAAAGAACAAAAGAAATAAGAAATCTCTGGCTACTAGCTATTTGTCTATCGCCGGTTCACATTATGTTGTTTTCGTTTTCCTCTTACTCTTTTGTAAATTTAAGCCATTTCACGTATTCCCTCTTTTTTCTGGTTGTCGGGAGTCTTGGTTGGAAGCCTGTAATTCTTATAACAAATGTTAGAGCAGTAAACTTTCGAGCAGTAAACGTGTTTGTTTGACCCTCTATGACGCTCTCGTCCCGTTGCAACTTTCAAGTCGTGGGTACCCCTATCTCTGAAATCTAGACTAGCATTAGTAACCATTAAAACTTCAACGATCGTTCCTTTTGGGCAATGTTTTCCGGCTTGGGAAAACGTGTATACTTTCCTGCCGCATATCTTGCAGGGTTGACATATACTCCCTAATGGTGTTCTGGACCGGTGAGTGACCATTTAATTAAACTCGGCATTTAAATATATTGGGGAGGGGATATTGGCGGGGTAAGTTAATACCCAGACAGGATCAGGGGTCAATACAATACCGCTAATTATCCCATGCCAGGTGCTATAAAGCCGCTCTCTATTTGGTGCTAATGTTAAACTAAGCCCGGGCTGGATGTGCCGGATAGCGAATCCCTGCAACCCAAACTATCAAATGCTGGGCTTTCGTGGAGATCATCACATTTGTGCCTGATCCACCTGTGGACTGCTTTGGAATCTTTTCCTCTACACCTTTTGCACGCCTTACCTACTCGTTGTCAGGGCTTTATCTCTTTATGTATTTCTTTGTCGTTTGCTTCTCTTATTTTAGTTACTTCTTTCTTCTTTTCCCCTACAGTCCATTTCACGCCCCAAAACGTCCAAGTGACCTTTTTAGTTTGCCCCTCGTCGCCCTCGTTGGCAGTCAATTAGGTCGCTCGCGACTTACACATACGACTTGACGGTTCATCTCCTGATCTGAGAGTATTCTGTCGTACCAGGGTTTGCACGCAAGCAATAATACGACGGCAGTGGAGGAGAGTACTGAAATTATGGAGGATATCCAATACGTGGAAAATCCGAAATTGTAATAATTGTGGTAGTAGTTAGTAGAACGGCATCCGACTTACAAGCGGTGTGTCTGCCTCATTGAACATAACTGGCCGAACTAGGATATAAATATTTGAATTTGTGCAGGGAAGTTGGTTTTTTAATAGATTTGAAAGTTTTGAACACGTGGGAAATGCTATTAGCTAATATATACTATATATACATATATATACATATATATACATATATATACATATATATACATATATATACATATATATACATATATATACATATATATACATATATATACATATATATTTTGGCTAATATTCTACGTGATATTGGGTATTAAATAATCGAATACGTAAAATAATAATAATATTAATATAATTTATAATTGAAACGGGTTAATATTTTTCCCAACTTTACCAATAAGCAAACCAACTTATAAATTGTTAAATAATTAGTAGAAACAAATGTCCTCGTTAAATTCTTTTTAAAAAATACCTTGTACTTAGTCTTTTATAAAATAAACTAACAAAAGTAATTGAAATTTAATATTGATTTTATATTTACTAAACAGTACATAAGCTTACTTAAATTTAACAGCTATATTTTAAATAATAAATGCTAGTTAAAGTAAAATATTGTTATTAATAAAATTATTAATATTATATAAATGAAAATATAAATTAATATTAATAGTATTCAATTGTTATAAGTATTTTTACTATAAAACAGATTATCTAATTTCTTTCATTTGTACATAACTTAAAATAAAACCCGATAACGTTATAAAATATTTATAACATTTGATATTAAAATAGCTGCGCATGAGGGCTAGGAAGGTGTATTGCTGGTACTGGGGCGCGTCTCCCAGGCGGTCGACGTTTCGTTGTGTCAAGTTCAAGCTCACCCGACTTCTCAGGTTTACCACGTAAGATGTGGAAAATGACCAGACCTATTTTGCACGGTTCGGTCCATTGCTTTGGTGGGCTGTACGACCAAAATACTTGACTTAAGTGGAGACCTGAAAAAGAGGTAGCTTCTGCCTACCAGCTTAGAAATAAATTTTACTGAACTAGAAGAGTAATATTGTCACACTCGGTGAAACCAGCGGCGTTTTTCTTTTCACAATGACTGGGGTGAAGTTATGATCGGTCTCAAGTAAGTATTGAGGTTAACTGGAGTTTGATTGCTGCTAAGCAATCCAGAAGTAAAGATATCTACATAGTAGTGAGCGTGTCTTTATATAGTCCGTGATCCAGGTGTGATCTCTCTTGATCTTTTCGATCTGTAGTTCTCGGATGCGATTCTACAAATCACTGAGATCAATCCTCTTGGCGACCACGTGCAGTCACGTGATTTTCCCCTCCTGCCAGCAGTGTTTCTTTGGGCGAGTGTCGTCAGGAGGGGATTACTGTTGCAGGATAGAGACGCACTGCTCACCTGACCTCCCAGTGCCTCGGTCAGCGGCGTGCATACGTATAAAGCGCCGCTACGCGATTAAGCCTAGATAGCACTACTCACTCCAATACATGGCTCTCCTACCTAACAATCCAGCTAATCGTGTACGTTCGCCACCTGGTCTCCCTGGTAGCAGCCAACCCTCTAGCCGTAAAATTGACCTTCGTCGGGTGATTTTGGGAAGAGGCCTGAGGATATGGAAGCCTGTCTGTGCTGGGCTTAATAACTCGCAAGTGCAACTACGCGTTGATCCTGAGCGTTAGAGAAAAAGTCTATTTCAAACGTGAAATGCTAGGCCAGCGTCCCCATTCGGTGCGAATTGCCTGCACATTTTTGCATTGCAGGGCGGGACCATCTGTATTTCTCAAGTCAGCCGCTCTGCTTGCATACAACGTTGAAATAATCACGACCTTTCTTGAATACTGAAAGAGTGACTGTATATAACAATGAAAAACACCCGCCAAGTGACTAGCAAAGAGCACAAACTACTTAGATTTCCAGCAATGAATATTTCAATTGAGGGACATCCTCCTTCCTGTAGTGAATTTCTCCGCTGGCTCTGTATTCCAAAGCTATAACGTTCTATACTGAGGAGCTCAGCTGTGGCAGTGACGACCACTGCTGTCTGTCGAGCAGCTGCACCTCTCCAGCTGGTCGTTGTGGAAGTACCAAGCAGCCGAAGTCATGTTTCTCTTCATGTCCTCAGGAACCTGCAATTTCATTCAGTTCTCGTTAGAAAGTCCCCCCAAACCACAAGATCTTCACACTGAAATCGCTTACCTCCTCCATGGGTATGGTGATATTGGCCCTGCCCTCGGTGAACTCCAGACGGTTGGTGAACTGTCGGGCACCGGGATGGGCGCAAATGCCGAAAAGCCCGGTTCCCCCGATCTTGTCCACGAGTTGGATAAATTCATGAGCGAAAGCCTGGATCTTGGGGCTGTTGAAATCAATTTCAAGTTCCGTCGCGTTGTTCTGAGGGTCGTAGCGGAATTCGTAAGGGCTAACGCCGTCCTGGCCGAGAACCCAGCAGTGAGGCTTGATGGTGTTTTTGTCACTCTCAAGCTCCCACGGGGTCGAGGTCGCGCCGTATTCTACAAGACGCTCGTTGGGGGCCATATCAAAGTGACGGTGAAGCATAGTCAGGCCGAATGTGTGCTCCATGCCATGGCGGCGGAAAAGGTCTTTGAACTCCTTTTCGACAGTTTCATCGCCATCGAGGGAGGCAAACCTTTCCGAGGCATGGTGCAGTTGGGGCAACGAAGTGAAAACCTCGGGACGATACGAATGAACGGCGAGCATGTTTAAAGTGCTTAAAGGCGTGGATGGCTTAATGTAATTTGGTGGTAATGGTGTGAATGAAGGTGGACTCGAACTCTGGGGCTGTACTGTGGAATAGAGAGATATGGAAGAGATATTGGGGAGGTGATCTGCCCGCCTTATATGCTTGTGCGAATAACTGCCTTAGGCCACTGACGACAAGGAAAAATGGTCCTTTGCAATCACAAAAGCAAACGCCCACGTGTTACAAGTCGTATCATTGGGAAACCTTCAGCGTAACATCTGCATTCTATCATATTCAACGTATACTAGGTATGCAACCTATGTCGAACACCTTCCCAATACGCCAATTTCAATACGTCTCCATTATGTCGCATATCTCTACGGCGGTATTAGGCGAAACAGCGCCCCTTGCCACCGTATTTTCAAGTCTGGGTTTCCACGAACTTAATTGTTTATAAGGAGTATCACATAGATTTATTTTCCCCCAAAAAGCCATTACCAATGCGGAAATGCCGACGAGGTCCACAATATTGCATAATTATACAAGGGCCATATTTTTACCCCTACCGGAGTAGTATTGGTTTACAAAACCGGTAATAATAAGGCAACCCCTTTATCGTTTAACGCATGCGTTGTACAATGGTTCAGGTTTAAACTTTGAGCAGGGAAAATTACTAAATTATTACACACGGCGAAACATACAACGTAGTAAAGGCGATTTGTTTAAACGTGTTCCTAACAATATGCGGCTTCTGTGGGTGATGTATTAATAATTTTTTCATCTACTGTCGCGGCTCAGTTTTCCCTTTCCCACTCGTATCAAGCCATCTTAACTGCTTGACAATACTCGGCATACTTGCCGTTCCTAGCTAGCAATTCATCGTGGTGGCCGTCCTCTAGGATCTTTCCGCCCGAGCCAATGAATATTATTCTATCAAAGTCTTGAATAAGACGAAGTTGGTGGCTGTGAAGGATTTCATATCAGCACTACGTACTAGGAAGCTTGGACAGGTAAAAGCTTTCTTACGTGGTGACAATAATGGTTACATCGCCAAACTGGCACATGAGGTTTTGCAGGATTTTGCTCTCGGACTCGGCGTCAAGGCTGGCTGTCGGCTCGTCGAGAATAACAATCTTGGGCTTCTTTAGGAATAACCGAGCAAACTCCATTCGCTGCTTCTCCCCTCCTGAGAATGATCTGAAGAAATCAAGTTAGCTAATAGCGATATGCTGACGCTGAATCAAAATCCTTGTCCACACGGACTTACCCTCCATGCTCCCCCATGTGCGTTTTGTAACCTTCTGGCCGGCTCATAATGGCATCATGGATTACGGCCATTCGACAGGCTTGGTATACCTCCTCATCCGTTGCCTCCGCTTTACCTACTTTGATATTCTCCATGACGGTGGCGTTGAACATGTGGGGTATCTGGGGCATCATGCCAACCGAGTCATGGAAGGAATCCTTCCTGACCTCCCTGGTGTCCTGGCCATCGATTATAACCGCACCAATCGTCGGGCTGAGATGGCGCATAAATAGTCCGAGCAGGGTAGACTTTCCGGTGCCGCTGGGACCAATAAGCGCGACTTTGGATCGCGGCTTGATGGACAAGTTCAGCCCATCGATGATCCGTTTATCTCTCCCCGGGTAGGAGTAGCTAACATGGCGTAACTCCAGCCCTCCATCAGGGCACTTGAGCTCGGCGTCCCTGGTCTCAGTCGTCGACGTCCTCTCCAGGACCCGCCGCAACGGGGCTGCATCCATGAAAGCATCGAGGGTGTCGGGTACAACCCGAATCAGATCATTGAAGCGCGACCAAAGGCCTCCCCAGACAGACATGAAAGCCATCAAGTCACCGATGCTCGTGCTGCCCTGACCGTACTGATAAATAATGAGCGCATAGCCGGCGGCGATGCCGCAAAAGCCGATTAAGCTCCGAAGTAGGCAGAAGGTAAGCCGCAAAAAGTCGAGCTTGCGCTGCTGTTCGATGACGCAGTCCGCGACCGACTTGAAGCGCTCGATTTCGTGCTGGACCTGGTTGTTGTTAAAAAGCGTCGTCCAGCCCCGTAGGGCGTCCTGTCGCCGTCGCTCCTGGAAAAGCTTGGCTTTTTGTACTTGACTGCTGGCCTCAGCTCGCTTCTCCACGCCTATCTTGTCGATTAGAGCAGTGAAGATGACCTGGTATATTATGACGACAAATATGAGGGGCCCATAACGGCGGATGAGGCTCCTGGCTGTAAACAAAAGCCCAACCGCGTTAGTCAGATGGGTGAAAAGAACGGAGTCGACGAGATCTACCAAGTCCTTGGAATTGTCGGTGATTTTGGTCAAGTCGGTCGGGTTGGTCAGCGAGTGGAAGACTGGGTCAAGCGACAGTATCTTGGCGTGCACGCCGACGGTGAAAGCTTTAGCCCGCCTCAACCCCGAATCCATGCGCAACATCCCATGTAGGAAAGGGAGCAAAACGTTGGCCATCCACAACAGGAGACTTGCTTTCAACGGTTGCCATACATTGGAGCCGGCCGCAGCTGCGTCGAATAAGGAAGCAAAAGCGAGCTGCTCCTGTACGCTGACAATTTGACCAAGTACCAGAAGAATCAAGGAAGCGGCGGCCTGGATTATTTGCAGCGGCTGGCTCATAGGAAGTATCTCGAAAAAGACGCCAAACCGTTTGATCAAGGGCCACCAGCCTCCAAGTTTCTTAGCCTCCCTCTCCATTTGAAGACCCAGAATGTCGTCAATGCTGTTGACTGTCAGGGGCGAAATTGGGCTGGACACGGTCACGGCCCCATAAGCGTCAAGAATTATGGGCAGCGTGTGCTGTATGATGGCGGCGTAACTCACAATCTTGACCATGCAGATGGCGACGGCGATCTGGAGAGCGAGTGAGATTCCATGACGGCTCATCAGGCCCAGCCGCCCGAGTGCAAGGAGCTCAGAGGTGAGGAGCAGGACCCAAGATGCGGTCCGTACGATCCAGGCCGAGCTTTTCCCATTGTTCTGATGTAGCTGCTCGGCATGGATCAACGTGGCGAGAACAAGTGCTGTCTCGCAAATGGCGGCGGCTGGGTCGGGTAATGAGCCGTGCTTTAAAGCTTCTATGACAATGGCAAAGAAGGTGGCTGCGTTGAGGAGACAGAGAGCTACCAGAAACATAAACACAGTCATTGTCCCTTTGACCTGTATCGAGCGGCCGATGCCGAGGAGGCTCAGGAACGCATGCGGGACTAAAGCTGCCGCGAAGACAGCGGTACCACAGCAGCCCCGACTCATGAGAACCACGGTCTCCAGCGGGACAGACATCCTTGGGTTGAACTCTATTCTGCAGGCGACAATTAGAGAACAAGGGGATAAGAGCAAAAGGTTTGTGCAAGGAAATGCGAAAAAAGGGAAACGGACAATTAAAAGTAAAATTCAAAGTGTGAAGGAAGAATACAAGGGAAAGAAATAATAACAACACAAAGGAAAATATAAAAGAAAATGGCGAAAACAAAAAAACACTTAGCACCTAACTTGACGAGAACAAGAGGCAAACAAATATTCAGATACTATCGGCCAGGGTAACAAAAGTCACAGCAAGGGTGTTAGTTGATTACGTAGCGGAGCAGTACAAACATTGAGTCCAACGGAGGGGATATATATTTCTTTCTCTCTTTGTACCAGGCACCATTATGCCGGTCTGCAAAGTTTTCAGGGACTTTGCGTAATAATTATTTTTACTCTTTACTAGGGGGTTCCAATGCACTCTAGTTGTGACCTATATTGCCCCGGCTGACCGTATTGTCACTAAACAAAGCTAAACGATAATAGCCAACAACTTTGTAATGGTCGCATAAAGCCGTAATTTACTTTTCTTCTTTTTTTTCGGCGGACAAGTGAACTTGCGCTGAATACGGCAGTGTGAAGGTTGAGCGCCACTGTAGCTTGAATCATCCAACTAAATGCCCATATCAAGTTCTTGCCCTTATTTTGTTAACCTCTAATTATAGAGTCTAAAGTCTACCAAATAACTTTTACATACAAGGCCGTTCTCAGTCAGACAACTATCCTCGTAAATGCCGAAAATAACAATGGTGGGCTTTGGGCCATATGCTGCAACAACTAAGTTAAAGCACCGCTTAACCGCCACCCCTGACGGAACATACAAAACAATATAACTTCGGTAAACATTCGCACACATTTCAATCAAATCTCGTTACACTAAATTTATATTTTGTACGTGATTTGTAAGGATCAGGCCCCCAGACCTACCTTCAGAATCACCACTCCACCCCGACAGCCATGCCGCGGGCAGGCATAGCCACACTAAGTTTGGAACCGTGCCGAGGGGTCTATTAACTCCGGAGTTAAGCGCGTCTCTCAAGCGCTTCGTAAAGTGTGATTCTGCCTCTCTTCTTTTCAGTTTATAGCCTTTGTCAATAGTGCCTAATACATTGAGATTTTCCAATATATGCCTGACCGTGACACTAAAACCGAATTATGCCACAAACAGTTCGGGTCAAACAGATTGATGCGCAAGTTATAATTGGCGGGGGTGGGGCGCGTGCACGGACGAAACACGATCGAACTGATTGCGGATTGAGAGGAGGGAGGGGAGGGGGGTGTGATCAATAATCAAGTTGCGACTAAATTTAAAACCAAAAGCTTATTCGTCGTGGGCCATTTATGTAGGTATAAGCAAAAAAAACCCATAGTTTGGTAATTTACGTGCAGGTACGGGATGAATCCGACTAACTTACCCACTGATACATTTATTCAGGGGTAGGTGTGTATAATTCTGCCGTTATATAGCCACCGCGATTTTGACCCCTATTATAAATACAGCCGTCCCAATTTTCACTTGGTATGAATTTATGCGTTCAAATTATCTTGACCGAACGAAAATACTACCCAAAAGGTAAACTGTGTAGACGATCGCTGTGTGGGCTTATGGGCCAAAGGAGTTGAGTGCTCGTTAGTCCAGCTCTATAAAGACTCATTATTGTCCCTCTGTCCTTAACTACTTCACTCAGGTCACCGCTCGTCACAAACAATGATTGCATTCCCGTTGATCAGCCTCGCTATCCTGATTATCGGGAGACGTATTGAATATGTTGACCCTCACCGATTTACATACCTCTGGCTTAATAACCTACCCCTTTAATTATAACAAGTTTTGATTAGGTGGAGCATTATTTGGGCGTGCGTCAGCGAGCGTCCCCGAATAGAGCTCAGCGCACCTAAAATGGTTCTTGGCGCCGACGTTCCGACTTGCGCAATCTTTACAAGTATTTGAGTGATAAGATAATGTCTCTCAATTCGTTCCTGACATGCACTTTGCCATTCATAATGCGCTTAGCCTTACACATTTCCACTGTTATACTCATCAGTCCTGCTGCAAAGATTTCATTAAGTTACCCGCAGGGTACAGCAATATTCGATCGTAAAATCAGTCTGCTCTAGTACTCTGCCCACAATTGGTAGTAAGGCGATCTGGAGTCCTTGTCTTGAGAATTCCACTACCAGTTTGCAAAAGAAGTCCCTTCTCACAGTATCGTTCCTCTGGGAGTTGGTGCCAATTGCAGCACTGAGTCAAACACCAGCGCCTCGCGGACACGCAACTTGACTATGCGCGAAAACAACTTGGCAGAAGGCGTCCGCGATAGTTACCAATGAGCTGCTATTAGTCACGATGGGTAAAATTGCATGTATACAGTCGCAAACCTTTGCCATCGTGAATTCAGACCGAATCTGTCTCATGCTACAAAGGTATTATATGGCGTTGGGCGGGGAATTGCTTTCTCAGATTTTATACCTCGCAACTTTACCTTTAAGCAAAGCAAGCGAGCAAAAATAGCGTAGGATAAAAATATAACCGAAATTAGAACCCTAAGCTGTTTTCCCGCTAGGTAGCCTTACTGGTCTACCAGAATGAGAATCTTTTTGGTTTGTACATGAACGCTTCATAAACATACAATAATACTATAAGTTACAATACTAAGCGGTGTGAATAGTTAGTGTCAATGCAGGATCCCGAAGCCCCTATCCCGTTCTTGCACTTTAAGTATTGTGTTACTTCTTTTCAGGACCAAGCATACGGTGGGGGGGGGGTCGTGGCCCTGTGGCGCGGTGGCTCTGTGGCGTGGTGGTCCTATGCCACAGTTGAGCGGCTAACCGCGGTAGACCTTATTAGATATATATGTGTAAATCTTTTCTGAGGACCCGACAAAGTTGTAACTCTTAGTTTTGAACTCATCATGTTGGAAAATATGGGCAATTACCCCTTTACGGATAGCTTTTTCGAATCATTGGGACAATATCCCGGACAGATACCAGCGCCGACGATCCCGGTTAAAGCCGCCGAAAATCATATGCCATTGGTCCATACCAATGTCGAACTTCAAGGGTATGTTCGTCTTCTCTTCTGGAAAAAGGAAATTTACTAAATCTGATTAGGATTCTCAAAAACTCTTTGGCAACGGCAATAAACGAAAAGGTTGGCAAGCTTGACGGCCTTTTACAATATTTGTTGAGAGATTTTGTTGTGGTAAAGATTAATCAGCAGTTTAAAGGTTTTATAAGGATGCTGGATGTGGTTTCAGAGAAGTTAAGAACCTGATTAGTGAAGAGCTGAATAAAATGAAAATTGGGATGGAGAATTTTATGCAGGCTGCTGGGGATCAGTTTGGTCTTTATCCCGAGGTGGTGGATTAGAGCTGGCTAAGAACGACGCTAGACCCGATCCCGGCTCGTACGGGATTTATTGAAGCCATGCACATCATAATATGGTCCTAGTTCTGATCTCATCCAAATTTCTGGTGTCGACCAAGCCTCTGCATGAAAGCAAAACCAAAAACGTCGTGATAGCTGATGTCTTGAAAATAGGTATTCGATTGACTTTGACCCAGACACTTTGAGCATAAGCGTGCCATCCAGCTTCAAAAGTATTTAGTGCGTAAGCCGCTCCTCTTGACGTCGTCGAGGGCAGGCTATATTTAGCAGATACGATCAGTCAGCTGTGTGGTAGGTTCCTCTGACTGTGGTGACAAGGGGGAAGGGGCTTGTTTCGCCCCCATTTCCTAGCACGTCTGTTGAAACCTTTGACGGTCAAACCTGCCACCAGTCGACAATATTCTATAATGAAAAGGCGTCAATTAAGAGCATTGGAACGCCGTAAGACGTAAAAACGATCGATGAGTTGGACGACAGGAACATATCACCGTGTCGTAAGAACTCAGAAAAGACCGGAAAGCCATTACAGAACGCAAAAGAAACAAAAACGACATCATAAAGCTCTCATGCTACGCATCCCTCCGCATTTTCATCATCCTCATTATGCTCTCATCATCCTCCCCATACTCGTCCTCGTTATCATCCTTATCTGCGACCTTAACGGGCGCAGAAGCAGCAGGAACCGATTGCTGAGCGCCGATCGAGCCACAAAGTGTCAAACTGACGTAGGAAGCGATCAAAAATACATTTCGTAGTTGTCCGCCAGCGATCGAGGTCTTAAACGACGTTTATTTGTACATTGAAGCACAGGAACAACGTTTCAACAAACTTACAGTAGTGGTCGTGATGGGAATCTCGACCGGCATGGGGTCGGCCTTGCGCTTCTGCGGGTAGTCTCAATGCTTAGACTAGACCCCCCTGCGTTGCAGGGTGGACCGGGCGCTCCATATACCTTTCAGCCACACGGCTTTTCGACCAATCAAATTGGCCGAAAAGATCGCGCCCGTTCTAGTTTGAGGACATCTTGTCGATTTTCGTCGCAAGCGTAGTCTCAGGGCTCATCCCTGAACGCGAGCTCCACTGATTGAGCCGTGGCTCAATTCGTGGCTTTGCTTGTACCTGTGGGTCCAACCAAAGATCACTCTGGTTCAGAGCCATGTGGCTGAAAGGTACATGGAGCGCCCGGTCCACCCTGCAATTGCAGGGGGGTTTAGTCTGAGCACTGAGACTAAGGATAACCTAAAAAGAAGTTAATTATGGCTACCTGGACTGTCTTTTTGTCAGTTTAAATACAATCTAGACTTTTCTATAGGCCTGCTATCGCGGTACCGATAATTTTGGTTGGAGTCTGAGACTGGGTTAAATTACCCAGGATGACCTATCTGATAACAAAATGATCCTATCGCTCCGCAAAGCAAACAGAGCCTCAATACTCTAAGTAGCTTCTTAAGCTCATTTAGCGGGCCTCAAGATTCAAAGCACCTTAGACATGTTGTGCTGGAATAGCTCGGAAGAAGCTCCAAGTCCACGATAGGGGTCGGGTTCGGGCGCAATGTGATTGGTTACATGACGTGCTTATGTAACATTTTGTCTGGCAGACCAAAGTTGACATGTCCCCGGGGATGGCTTGTTAAATGTTACCTTGCATCGATAGGACGGATTAATTATATTTACTGCGGGGTTGAGAGCCGTATCCGCCAAAACTTTCGGCAGACCTCATCCTTGAACAGGAGTAAGGAGAGGGAGGGGGAAGAAAAAAACAAAGGCCAACTATCTCCAACGTTAAATTTATACTGATCAGACTATTAAGCAGTCGGAATTCGGCATGATGTCGTGTTTTTCGGTCTAGACCGGAAAAAAAACCAAGTCCGAACCTCCCGCCCCACTGCAGTCAGTTTCGCCGGACGGGTCTACCATTAAAATGCCGGTATTTCGCGACAATCTACCGGTCAATTTTTTGTTTCAAGTTAGACGCGAATGTCCGTTCCCGAATGCCAACATTACTCTTATAAAATGCCACAAAAAATGCACCTCGAAATCCCTAAATCCAACTCTCTGGTCCGTCAGCAAATCAGATTAAAGATTTACGCTGAACCACATATTAATTTTCTACCAACATAACCACCGAAAATGTCTAAGCTCGATGTTTTTTCAAACATCACCAGCCTTGTTTCCCAGGATCTGAAGGACGGCGGCGCGTTCAAGTATGCGTCGTATTTAGTTACAACCGTCCTTTTTTTCGCGGTAATTTACAGCCAGCGCGACAGATACCCTGACCTCCCCCGGTTGAACCCAAAGGGCCGTTGGGAATTCGGATGGGGAAAGCGGGTAACTCACTACATGAACCACAGCGTTGAACTACTGGCCGAGGGTACGCGCCGGTTCGGCGACAAGCCTTACAAGCTGTTCACAGATTTGGGAGATGCTGTCATCATCCCGCCCAAGTACGCTGATGAGCTTAAAGGCCACCGTGGATTGAGCTTTTTGGAGATGGCAGAAGATGTGAGTGTTTCTTTCTTGTTTTCGCCAAGACGCTGTTGTGCATCTGGGTGAAGCTTTTTTTTTTTTTTTTTTTTTTTTCTATTTCTCTCTTTTGGCTAACAATATGGATAGAGTTTTCATGGATACGTCCCCGGCCTCGACGCTTTAGTTGCCCAACCCGCCACGGCAAAAGTCGTCAACAGCCATTTAACCAAGGCTTTGAGTAAATTATTCCCGAGTTGTCTGTTCTTCTTTTCAATTGCAGGCCCCAAAGCTAACGATATCCTGGACAAGTGAAACTCACTGCGCCATTGATGGAAGAGGCTTCCCTGTCTTTGGAGGAACTTTTCGGCGAGTCAAAGGGTACCTATATAAAATTTCCTTTTCACCCCAAACATAACCACGCATCAGATTGGCTGACCAACAACCTTCCAGAATGGCATGAGACGACCGTCGACAAAATAATGGCCCTCGTTTCGCGCATCTCCAGCCGCATATTCATGGGCGAAGAACTTTGCAGGAGTAAAGAATGGGTAGAGGCTTCGGGGGCGTGGGTCCAAGCTGCGTTTAAAGTCGTCTACGCGCTCAGGTTGTTCCCGCGATCCTGGCGACCGTACGTACACTGGTTCCTCCCCGTTGCTCGGGACGCTCGGCGGAAGGTCAAAATCTGTCGCGAAATACTGCAACCACACATCGATGTCCGCCGTGTCGTCAAAGCCGAAGCTATCGCCAAAGGCGAGCCGAACCCGTTTGACGATTCCATTGAATGGTTTGAGCAAGAATGCAAAACCAACTACGACCCGGCCACCTGCCAACTACAGCTCACTTTGCTCGCCATCCATACTACCACCGACTTGCTCGTTACGGCCTTGGTGGATATCGCTAAACATCCCGAAATAATCGGCCCGTTGCGCGAGGAAATAATCAATGTTTTGTCGACCGAAGGATTAAAAAAGTCCGCTTTTCAAAAGCTTAGGCTTATGGATGCCGTCTTAAAGGAATCCCAAAGGTTACGGCCTCTCATGATTTGTACGTTATACCCAATTTTTCCAGGCCATTGCCAAATCCATAGGTAATTAATATCAAAGTCCTACCGATAGTGTTTTTCCGTCGCAAGGCCCTGGAGGATATCACGCTCTCCGACGGATTTAAAATCAAAAAAGGTACCGCCATCGGCCTTGACGGGCCATCACTCCTCTTCAACGAAAATGATTATCCAGACGCGCTGCGCTGGGACCCCTACCGATACATTAAAATGCGCGAAGCGGGCCAGGAAAGCAAGGCCCATCTGGTCAGCGTCACGCCACAGCATTTTGGGTTTGGTCACGGCATCCACGCCTGCCCCGGCCGCTTTTTCGCCGCCAACGAACTCAAGATTGCACTTGCTCAGATACTACTAAAGTACGACATCAAGGTGCCCAAGGACGTGGAAAGTCTACCCAAGTCCTTCACCGGGTCTAGTTACGTTATACCACGTGGGACTAGGTTTTTGATCAGAAGGCGCCAGGAGGAGCTGGACTTTAACACACTGGAAATGTGATGAGGTTGGATGCGCCCTGCATGTTTCTGACAGTACTAGTTCTTATAGGCAGGGTTGCTACCGCGGAGGTGGATTGGCGAGAACTGAGCTTTGAATGTCCAAAGAAACCAGTATTTACTGTTTGTTTACGGGTAGACATGCGAGTGGGTAGATCACATAGCAGAGTTTTCAACAGATATATGTGATTTTGCGGATGACTAGAGATACCTACCTAGTTATCATTTGAAAATACAGGTTTCCTTTGTTGTATTATTTGTACCGACCGCAGCGATAACATGGTTCCTATCAAAATCGGCAATTGAATTCTCTTCATGTTTGTGACAGGTTGAGGACTATTTCCTAGGTACACAACCATTCGGGAATGAGCGTGCCAATGGGTAATGTACTCACTCCAATTCACAATGGAGTTCGGCAAAGCTGGGATTTGTGCCACGATGGGCGCAGTCGCGTTATCGAAAGCCCAAACCCCTGAACATAGACTCTCAAGCTTGAAGCGTAAGCATAAGGGTTGTCTAGGAGCACAAACGCTAGATAAAAGCAGAAAAGGGGGCGCTAATGTTAAATTGAATAACTGGAATACCTATCTTAACAATCGTTCTCTCTCCCTCCCTCTCTCTTTCTGCATTTTTCTAGTCACTGCTGTAGGATGTTTTGGCCACTCCTTTTGGGCTTTAAGCTTAATGCTGTTCACAGTCATTCTCGCAGTTCATCTAAATATCTCACATATTAGGATAAATGCCCTTAACCTCATTAGTCTGTTCGCATTGATGGTAATACTTGATATTCTAATCTTGACTTGCATTCGTAGCAAGTGTTTCTTTACACGCTAAAATTTGAACTATCAGGTTTAAAAGAAACACCCGCGTCAACCAGGCCTAGGAAGATAAGAGGAGCATCAGCTAGACGTTTTAGATCCTTCCCCAGCCAGGGGTTGAGGCCTTGCCTCTCAGCCCTCTTAATCTATTCTTTCATCTCCACAACCTCAAAAACGGACCAAACATCCCTCTCCAGCACAGCCTACATATCCGCGAGCGCGACCACCCAATCCCCGACTCGTACATATACTTGACGTGGCCTGGCGACGAATAATTCTCGTACACCTCGTCAACAATTTGCATGGCTGTTTTGTCCAACGAAACAAAGTCCAGCCATCTGCTTAATAAACTCGTGTTTAGAATTTCCTCGATACTGCGTAGGATTTGAACAGATTTGCCAGGAGGTCGTTGGCGGGTGCCCCGCTGCCCGGTAATGGACGACGGTCGGTGGACCCTGATTAGAACCCGCATTTGTTATTGACCTTTTCCAGTTACCGCTCCGAAGGCGATTTTATTGTTAGATAACCGTCGGTTCGGCGGGTGGCCGGAGTTTGCGGATGAACATTTGCTCCCTGTTTTCTTCTCCCGGCAGGCTCACGTCTGCCACGGTTGGGATGTAGTGGGACGATATCTGCTGGGGCAGACAAAGGCAGACCAACTATTTAGTGGCTTGGAAGTGGGCTGGCTTCAGATTCTGGTACGACTTAGCAAAGAAAAACTCAGTGCTGTTGTGGATCGTGTTGATGACACTATCGTTTTGGAGACGCATTAGGATCGCTTGGGCGAGAACCCAGTCGAACCGATAAGGACGGCAAAATCCGGGTTTGTGAAAAGCTCGTTGTTGACCGGAATACTCAGCGACGCCAGCGAGACAGCAGTCGCAGTCTTCCAATTGATATTAAAGGTGCTGTTGGACTCTTCCCAGCACCAGTTTGCCAGCGCTGTCGCTCGGAAGCTCATCGATCACGGCTCCCATGCCCACGATGGTGCTGGGATGGAAGAGTTAGAAGAACGAGATCACCACGTCGAGGGCGTTCTGAACTATGGCTTAGTGGCCGATGAGCAGAATGAAACCAATGCCAGGGTGGAAACAATCGGACTTCACTTATGTATACCTGATTGAGGTGAAGCTTGGAAACGGTCACACCACCTCAGACTGGTAAGATCTTACCCTCTTCAGCCGAATAAACCGTGGCGTTCTAAATAACCACCGCCTGCAATCTCTGAACGGATTAGACGCATGGAACATCGCAAAAAACAGCTTAAAGAGTCACTGTGCTTGATATGGCTAGAAAGTATCTTTCCACTTAGGCTGGGACCGAACTTCAAAGTTTTCTAGCTGAGTACAGGAATGCTACCCCAATCGTATAGTACGTCGAGGCTTCATTCTCGCATTCACTAATAGTACCACGAGTTCATTGAAGCCATCCCTAGAGAACCAAGCCTGCCGAGCGGTAGCATAGAGCTATCTGGGCCGTGATAATATCCCCTTGCTACATTGTTCATGTTTTGATTCCTGAATAGAGAGTAAGAGTACCTCATGTCACGAAACATGAACCAAACTCACACACCAGTGTTGTAGCGGATGACACAATGTTTCTTTCAAACACCCTATGAAGAGACGCGTTTAGTTTTCCAACTCATAAGGAACAGCTTTCACTAACCTCATGTTGCTAAGTTTGCATGATCAAGCCAAACACAGCGCCCTTCAAAACTCTGTCAATTAGGACTGGATCTGCCAGACAGTTCTGCTCCTTGGCAATCCTGTCAGTATAGAGGCATTTCTGAGACCCTTGTCTCAGTGCAGTTGAAGTAGGCATATACGATAGAGTAAACCCAGTCTCACTAAACTGTCATTAGACATTTAATGCAGGCTTCATTCGGTAGCCGAGCTGGGGTTCTTGACAGGAGACAAAGGCACAGGACACAATTCACTCGGTTGACTATAGGGCAGCGTAGCTGTGCAAAAAAATAAATCTCAAATAGTATGGGCACTAAGCTAAATTGAAGGCAGCATATGCGCCAGGGACCATACGAGGGTTTGATTTGCGAGGGTATGAATTAGCCAACAGTCGGACTCTCAGGGTCAGGGTCAATACAATTATAAAACTCTTTATTCTGCTTTTCTAGCTTTATAATTCACCCGCGTGTATTGTTAAGAGGGCAAATGCTAGAAGCTTAGAAGTGGCACACGTGGGTCACGCACACTCGTAACCCCCTGCTCGTATTTATACAAAAATGGCTTCCGCACCAAGAATCGGTCCACCAATGTTTACATTAATTCCCTTTGACTGCCTCCTCGATAACCCCCCATCTCCCTTCCGCCTCTCTATCGTGTGGTCCCCTTTGGTATATTCCATTTGGCCATAATTTTATCTTTGTGCTCTGCAAAATAATGTTCCACATACCTTGGGCCCGAAGGTTTAACCTTGCCACACCAGTCGCAAGAGTGAGCCTTCACCCCCGCAGGGGCTTCCACCCGTTTCTTTGGGAGAGGTGGGGGGCTTGGGGGGTTTGGGAGGTTTGGGAGGTTTGGGGGATTAGTCGAAGTGGGAATTGCCAGAGCAACACTGGCAAGCAGGGCAGCGATTTGGATGAATGTGTAAGTGTGCATCTTGGCAGATGATTGTAAAAGTGAAAAACAGGTTCTTAAATTTTGTCTAGGTGATTGAGTTTGTAAATGGATAGTCGGCAGATGATCGTGAAAGTGGAAAAGAGGTTCTTGAGTTCGTCTCTAGGTAATCGTGTTTGTAACTTGATAGTTGATGTTTGGGTAATTAGTTGAAAGACCGACAAATTAGATTCGTTGTTAGAGTGGATATGCTGAGGTCAAGAGTGAGATGAGTATAATATATAAGCTCGCGGTTTAAATGCTGCAAGGTTCTAGCGGTCAAATCGACTTCATACATATTTAAACGATTACAAATCAAACAGTCACAACTACTTTGTAGAGAACACTTAGTCGGCTGTTTTTTCTAAAAATATTTGAAAGCCAGGCGGAGATATTTCGATTTTTATGACTAAAATAACAACTCGGCTTAGCCGGGGATTTGTAATCCAAATATTAGAGCAGGGATTTTGGTGGTGAACGTGTACGTATAAATAAAACATATTGAATTAATTTGGCACAGACTTGTCGTGTATAGTACAAGCTGCATTATAATCCAATTTCTTTTGCAGATGAACAGACTAATTATACAAGTAGTAATGTGATATCAGTAGAAACTCGTTATCTGTAAGGGGGCTACGACTTAGTATACTGTTGCAAGGGTGCGTCGTGATCAATTATCGACGGGAGGTTAACCAAGGAAACATGGCGCGGGTTCCCTATATGTGGGAACGCGGGCGATTCAGCTGCTTAGCCCGACTTACCGAACAAACCCGCTACTTTATTTATAAGTCTCGGCTGGCTGAAGCAAGAATTGATTCCTGTGGACGCCAAAGAACCTTCCCGTGTTCATATTCAGTAAGATTGAGGGAGATAATTAACGAACGATGGACTAAATATCGTGGGGAAGGCCTGCTTCTTATTGCCTTTGTTGCATTGGAAACTGTTAGATATCAAGTTGTGCCGAGGTAAAGGGGCCCTATATTGACGCTATCAACATACAAGTCATACAGTTAATGCATACGCCGTTGCAGTGCTAAGTTTGCTCAAAGGTTGTATATCAACAACCGGACGGAAGACCATTCGTCCGTCCTCGAAAGGAAGGCTCTTTCTCCGTAGGCGTGATTCGTTACTCTAAATTTGGGTATCAGTAAAGGAAATTGCGCACTAAAGCGTTTGAAGGTTAAAGGATCCTATTCATTCTCCCATTATATTAAACAGAACTTTAACAAGCACAAGACAAAACAAAAGAAATCTAATGACAATATGCTAAAATTACACGAGCCTTTGCCCATTCTTGAGCAGTTTTGGGAAGGCCAGGACGGTGCCTGTCTTTGCTGCCTTCAACAGGTATTCAGCCAGCATGGCATCCAATCCCATCTCTGCCGCCTGCTTAACCCATTGTGCCAATGGAATTGTTTTCACAGGTAACTCCGCACCACCCTCGGACATATCCTTGACCATCGATAATGGATAGATGATGTCTCCAGCCTCGTAAATATATTTCACCCCGCCGCTGGCTGCAGCGTTCGCAGCAACGACTGCCTGGACGACGTCCGCAGCGACGTTCTCGACCGAAACGAAATCAAAATTTCCTTTCCAAGAATCAGATTCGGGCACAGCCTCGAGTAGCTCGATATACTTGAACATGTTGCCCATGAGGTCGAGGCTATTCGCGTTCTGACCCGTAATGCTGCTTGGCCGATGGATCACAACAGGTAGGCCCCAGGCACGCGCCGCCTTTTCCAAAAGGACTTCGGACGCCCACTTGGCGGCTACATAACCGCCCATCATAGCTCTAGGGTCGGCAGGAGGGGCCCAGGCCGCGAGGCTGGCCTCGCCAAACTCATCCTTACCCGTGAGCTGCGTGATGCTGGCGCTCGATACGAAGTGGAAGGGGATTCGGCGCGGGGCCGCGAGACGGGCTAGCTCCTGTGTGCTGCCGACGTTGACCGGCCGCAGACTGGCGTACGTTTTGAGGAATGACACGTCGGCGCCGTTGTGAATGATGACGTCGGCTTCGGCGAACAGGGATTCAGCGACATCCTCACCGAGGCCTAGGCGTGGAGCACTGAGATCCCCATGGTGGATGCTAACGCGGGGATCCGAGAAGGGGAGCTCCGAGGAAGGAGGAGAGTTACGCACGGCCAGGCAGTGGATGCGCGTAATGTTGGGCTGACGCAGGAGGAATTCGACGAGCTGCCGTCCGAGGAAGCCTGTTGCACCTGTGATCAGGACTACCCTAGGCGGCAAAGAGACTTTGTTGGCACCGCCGCCAGGGATAACGTTTGGAGCCAACATCGGAATCGAAGTTTCTTGTTCCCAGTCGATCAAGGCTCCATTACCGGATGGATTATCTGAAAGCACCAAGTCGGTCATGGATGCAACTGTGCTGGATTCAAACATTGCGTGCAAAGGTGGAGCGCTGCCGTGCTTTTTCCTGATCAAACTTTGCAGATTCACAAGAAGAAGCGAGGTCCCGCCCACATGGAAAAAGTCAGACCTGGGCGTGATTGAATACTTGGAACTGACGTCGCTAGGGATAACCTGTTTCCAAAGTTTCCACATCTCGGCCTGATCGGAGCCAAGTTCTGCACCTTGATGGACAATCTGGTTCTCATCCGAGATGGGCAGGTCCTGCAAAGCACGACGGTCAAGTTTATGGGAGGCGGTTTGGGGCAAGGAATGGATGGGCACGAGCAGGGATGGCTTCATGTGCTGGGGGAGCCTCAAGCGGGGAACGATTTGAGCGAGGAATTCTTGCTGACTGTTCTGGGGAATCTGGTCGGAATCTAGTACGACATGGCCGACGAGGTACTGGGGGTCCGACTCGTCAGCACCACCTCGGCGGAGAGACACGGCTACATCGATGATTTTGCCAGCGCCTGCTTCCAAGATAGCCGATTCAACATTTTGCAAGTCAATGCGGATTCCCCGGAGCTTGATCTGAGTGTCGCCATCGATGCGACCTTCGATAATCAGACCGCCGTCGGGACTGATGCGTCCAAGGTCGCCCGTTCGATATTTGGTTTTCCAGCCCTTGGCCAAGAATTCAGGAGGCGCCGTCTTATCCGCCACGAATGCCTTTGATGTAAGCTCCTCGTTTTTGAAATAGCCCAGGCCTACACCGGCACCACCTATACAAATTTCACCAAAAACGCCGACTGGAACCGGGTTAAGCTCCAAATCGACAACCGAAATGGAGTAGTTTTCCCAGGTCAACAATGGCAGGTCGGGATTGCTGTTTGGTTCGTGGTAGGGTATTATGCGGGTGTTGGCGTTGATAGTGGCCTCGGTTGGACCGTAGCCATTATAAAGGACGAGGTCAGGCTTGCCGAGGGAGCGGAAAACTTCCAGGAGGTTTTGGGTCATATTTTCGCCACCGCTCAAAGCCACTCTCCATTTGGAGGTTCGGAGCTGCTGGGCGTTAACGCCGATCAGCGACTTATATTCGGTAGGTGATGCCTGAACAATGCTAACATTTTCCGCCACGATTAGCTGGCTTAGGCCCAAAGCATCACCACGCAGGTGGGACGGGACAACGACGAGGGTGCCGCCATTGGAGAGCGATGTTAGCATTTGCGCCAGTGACATATCAAAGCTGAAAGACGATTGCTGGAGCATTATATCAATGCCCTCTTTGAAGCCGAACTGCTGTGTCGCGGCCATGATGTTGTACGTCAAAGAGGTGTGGCTCAGTGAAATGCCCTTGGGGGTGCCGGTCGAACCACTTGTGTAAAAGACGGCAGCCGCCGAGGCACCCTTGGCTTGTATCGCAAGTTTTGGTGATTGTTCCAGCGTTTTGGAACTTTGAACCTCCGATACGTCAATCTGGATAGCTTTGGATGACAGGCTATCGAATAAAGGCTTGGTGGTAGCATCTACCAGGATGCAGATTGGCTGACATTCGTCCACGACGGCTCTGAGGCGATCGACTGAATTGAGGCGCGGATCCAAAGGTGTATAAATAGCACCGGCCTTCCAAATGGCAAGGATTGAACAAATAAAGTCCATAGTCGAAGCTTGCATCACGCCCACAATCCCAGGGTTGGAACCGACCATGGCTTTGATAAGTTTTGCTGCAATGTCATTGACCCGAGCAATCATCCGAGCATAAGTAAGGCCAGCGTTCTGACCATTACGCAAGGCAAACTTTGTTGCATATCTGACAGACATGTCCTCGATTCGGTGAACCAGGGTTTCTGGCCAGCTCAAGTCTTGACTGGGCCCGCAGCCCAATTCCAAAGCCTTCTTGACTGCCACCGGGTCATATAATGCAGGGCGGTTCAAACTGGTGGCAGGATTTTTGGAAAAGGAGTCGACGAGCCGGAAATAGCTGTCAAACAGCAGGTTGGCCATATCCATGTCGTATAGATCTTTCTGGACACTCAAAGTCACGAGAGCGTCTCCGTCAGGGTTTTCGACAACATCCAGGCTTATATCGTAACCAACTTGGCCACCAGAGATAAGCTCGCCCGCGCCGGTGCAGCCACAGAACGACCGCTCTTCGGAGATGCCTCGTCGGTAGTTGACAAAAGTCTGGAACAGAGGCGTATGTGATGATGAGCGTGGAACGTTGAGCTCGTTAAGAAGGACATCGAAGGGGACCTTTGAATTGGCAAATGCCTCCTGCGACACCCTTTTCATATCTACCAAAGCTTCCCCGAATGTTTGCGCAAGTGAGCTCCGCACACGAAGGGGTAGGAGATTGAGATAGAGTCCAACGGCAGCCATGACTTTTTCTTCCTTTCTGTTGGCGTCGGCAATGCCAATGCAAAAGTCATCGGTGCCACTGAAGCGGGCGATCAAGGTTTTGAAGACGGCTAGGTAAAAATGGAACGGGGTGGCCTTGAATTTACGGGAAACGCTTTGAATTGCCTTGGATTGCTCGGCGCTAATCCTGCGGTTTATTGAATGCGTTGTGTACGAGAGATTGATGGGCCTCGACCTTCGCTTAGAGACGGATAAAAGTGGTGTTGCCTCTGGAAGGCTGGTGAATTTGCTTCTCCAATACTGCAGCTCAGATTCCCAACCGCCAGACTTGAACTCGTTGAACTCCTTGATGGTAAAGTCGGGAAACTGCATAACTGAACGATCCAGAGGTAGGCCGTTGTATGCCTTTTCGATGTCGCTGAAAAGCACCTCGAAGCTGACTCCGTCCATGTTGATGTGATGGTAGCCGAGAACGAGTACATGCTGCGTCGGCGACTTGGTGAGAAGTAGGATTCGCATCGTCTGACCTTGGTCAAGGTTATAGACTGTGTTTTGGACGTCCTTGCAGGCCTTGACGACCGCGCTGTCGTCATCGATTATCTTGCGTTGCTCGAGTCCAAAAGCGGGCGAGCTCCATATTTTCTGCATCGGACCATTATCCTCTTCCACAAAAGAGGTGCGAAGTGCCTCGTGGTGGTTGAGAACCCTTTCGACGGCCTTTGCAAAGTCGGGAGTACGCAAGGGACCAGTAATGCGCATTAACGACGTGATGTTGAACGCCAGCGGGTCTGGATTGTATGACCTCAAAAACCAAAAACGAGCCTGACCGAAGGAGACAGGGACTGTTCGTATGAGCTTCCTGGAATCATCGAGCGATGCAAACGATGCGGATGTCGTGGGGGTGCTGAGATCGAGCCTGTCATCAGTCATTGATGAAGCAACCGACCGAGGCTGATCTGGGGAGCGGGCTTCTGGTGATGGCGAGGACGAGGAAGCGGAGTCGGATTGCTTGATGGAAGCCACCGGTGGATAATTTGACACTGATCCTGGAAGTTTTATTGAAACTTCGGGTTGAGTTTTCGTCACTGGCGGTGCTTGTTGTGGTGCTGTATCGGCCCCATCTAAGCCGTCGAGCTTCGGAGTCATCGATGCGGGAATCAATCCCTGGACAAATTCGAGCAGCGACCGGGCTGTGCTTCCATTGAGAATTTTCAAGACGGGAACATCGACAGAGAGCTCTGCTAGGAACCAAGACCTTAGGTCTACGGCGACTAGTGAATCCATGCCAAGTGTCTCCAGATCCACCTCTAGGATGTTGCTGTCTGGGTCGGCTTGGAGGGACGAGACCAATTTTGCCTGGAATGCGTCTAGAGTCGTGTAATATGTCAGTATACTACCCAGCTTTGCCAAATTCGCCTGTGCTAGTTTATAGCCTGGAGAAAGGGTGCATAGATAACATACCTTTCAGAATCTCAAGCACTTCTTCGGAGCTCTTGGCGTCTTGAAGAAGGGTCTTTACGGGAGTACCCTGCCTCACCACGCTCAAAGATGTCTGCATGGCGTTGCCACTTTGCAGGACTAGATGTTGGAAGATTGGATTGCTGAACCACGTAATATCTGGCTTGTCGTCATTGAACTGAAGACGCAGACCAGTTACTGAGGTGACCGAGTCCGACGAGTCCGGAGGGCTCGCGAGAACCGCCTCGCCAAACATAGTAAGGAAGTCTTGTTCGCTCAACCAAGTATTCCCAACCGAGAAGAGGTATTTTTGGTGCTCGTAGCTCAAAATGCTCGTGACGGAGCCGTTGCCCATGATGCAACCAATTTCTACCGACGAACCAGCAACACCTCGCTTCCGGCGCTGCGCTGCAAGCGAATTCATAAACATGTTAGCTCCGGCATAAATGCTTTGTCCGGGGTTTCCGGATGTAGAGGTCACAGAGGACAGAAAGACGAAAAAGTCCAGAGGCGTCGAATAGAAGATCTCGTCGAGGTAGATGCTGCCGCGGACCTTGGGCCCGAGAACGGTTTCTATCGTTTCCATAGTTGTCTCGGCAAACATGGTATCCCGGAGGACCATGGCGCCTTGGACGACGCCGGCGATCGGTGGCAAGGTGGCAGAGATAATGCGGTAGGCTGAGTTAACTGCTGCGCGATCGGTCACGTCGCTATTTTGGGGGAAGAGTAAAAAGGGTTACACGGGTCAGTGACTGTGCTTTGAACATCACATCAAGGAAAGGAGAGAAACCAACTTACTTGGAAAATATTTTTACCGTGGCACCACAAGATTCCACGGTATGAAGCCATTCTTTATCAATCACTGGATTGCGGCTGGTCATAACGACATATCTGGCACCTCGATTCACCATCCAACGACACAGTGAGAGAGCAAGCCCTCCGGTGAGACCAACCAACCAATAGGTCTTGTCCTGTTTGAATCTTACCATGGAGTCGGCAGGCTGGATTAACACGCCTAGTTCTTCTTCTGCAGTCCAGTCAGTAATAACCGAAAGGGCATCATTGCCAACTTTGGGACTCATCTTCCCAACTGTAGCAGTGAGCTCGGTGGGAGTAAAGACAGCGCCCGAAAAAGGTGTCAAGTCTCGTCTCACAGCCTGAACGTTAGCCCAGCAAGTACGCAAGATATCTGCGACTGCAGAAGTCAGACCCATGGAGGTGGACCTGGTGATTTGGCCTACAAGCGCAGTCAGTGAATCACGGGTCTCCACCCGGCACTGCGTTGGAATGTAGCTGTTGATGACATCCGCGGTCACGTTTTCCTTGCTACTGGAAAGGTTGAGGAAGCAAGTGGTGCTCGTCGGCAGTTTTGACTCGATGGATCTGCGAGATTCGAAGGGGTGGATACGAACTGTCTTGTTCGCAGCACTAGAGTCCGAGTCGGGACTGGTGGTGCTGAGTAGCGTGAGTCGTACACCCTTTGAATCACAGCGAGCCGAGAGGGCTAGCGAGAGCGACGTTTCTGCGTCGAGTACGACGAGCGAGTCGCCCGAGGAAAGGACCGCCACCACCGTTGACGCAATAATCTGCGTGTATAGACCAGCCAGCGCGTGCTTGCCATCAGCTAGGTTGCCAACGTATGGTGCTGTCCACTGCCGGTCTACCTGCACAATCGACTTTTGCGAATCTGCCAGGGCAAACATGGCTTCGCCCGAAGAGATGTCGGTGCCCAGAACGAGGAAAAGGTAATCCGAGGATTCCAGTCTCACCGACCGATGCATGGCATAATGGACCCTTAAAGTCACCATATCCTGGCCATGCTTAGTGGATGACAACGAGGTGTGTAGAGACTCTTCGAGAACAAAGCCCTTTCCACTAGGAACCAAAGAAACCGAGACCTCACGAGGATTAACATTCTTCCTCAACTGCCGCCTGCGCGAGTTGTATCGAGCATTGCGGTCTTTGCTCAGTCTGATACGGGGAACGAGGAAATTGCTTCCGTCGAATCTCAATTCAGGCTCTTGGTACCATGTGAGGCGATCCAGCTTCCCTTGCTGTTCCAAGGTGCCCAGAATTTCGAACTGCAGAAAGCTCTCGGACAAGTTGTGAACGGTGGCATCTTGGGAGTTTTCAAAATCAAGAAATCCAAGGCGCAGGTGCCGCATCTCGAGACCAACCGTCCTTGCTACGCCGGCAGCCATGTTGGAGTAGGGGTTTGCACCCGAAGCTCCGCAGGTGATCCAGTAAACGCTTCTGGATTGTTGAAACACAAGCTTGAAGCCCTCGAGCGTCTGAACCGTCATGTCTTTGAACAAGGGCTCGTCAAGCTCAACGAGAGACAGCACGCTTCCCATGACGGGTAGACTTTGCGATGAGACATCCTCCAGGTTGGGTATCCATGTGACGGTCTGATAGTGTGATTTCAACAGCTGCTCCAAGCCCTTTGCCAACTGTGAGGCACCTCCGACTATGGTCAATCGTTCGGGATCGATGGTGAATTCTTTGTAATCAGCGGTAGTTGGCTCCTTGAGGAGTCTCACACGGTCGTCGACAGCTTGTGTCATTATCACTGAAAGTGGGCCCAAGGAATGGTGCGGCGTAACGATCTCTGCACCGGAGAAACCAGACCGTTTCATAACACGATCCCACCATTCGACCTCGACACATGGAGAATGGACACGTCCGTCTTCACCTCCAAGCCACCAGCCTGGAAGTGGCCCGAATATGAATCCAAACCTGAGAGGGTCGTTGTTGGTGATTTCTAGGAGTACAAGATACCCCCCTGGCTTGACGAGGCGACGGAGGCGGGCCATGGTTTCGTCCAGGTCGGCTGTCGCGTGCACGACGAGGTTGGCAATAACAAGGTCGAACGAGTTCTCCTCGTAACCCTGATCGGCGATCTCCTTCTCTATATCCAGAGTTTTAAACACCATTTTGCTTTCGTGCGCCTTGAACACCTCACGAGCGTCGGCAAAGAAGCCGCTGGAGATGTCGGTATACGTATACGAGGCAAAAGCATCTTTCAGCTTCCGGAGCATAACCTTGGTCGCACCACCAGTTCCTGCACCGACTTCGAGTATGTTCATGTGAGGATAGCGATGCGTGATATGTTCCACCATACGAGCGAGGTCCTCGGTATATGGTGACATACCAAGGGCATCGGTGTAAAACCTGTTCAGCATATTGTTTTTGACCATGGGCTCCAGCGGATTCATCTCTCCTCTGAAAACAGAACAAAGATTCTCTCCCACCGCATGCATCAACTCAAGATCTATGCTGTCGGGGTATTTTGCAATGATTTTCAGGATATCATCCCGAGTATCGTAGTCCCATTTGCGGTTGATGTGAGGGAGCGTCCCCTGCTCAACGCGACCGCACATGTGGTCAACCCACTCGAGAAACCGAACATGGTGAGCAGCCAGGCGGGAGCGGTCTTTGCCAATCTCACGGTCCACATGACGCATGTAGAAATAGGCTACGCGCTCTATGGATGTGAACAAGTCGGCGACATAGGCTCGCTTCTCACCCCGGACCTCTATGTCGGCTCCCTCGGGGGATATAATCTTCCACTCCATCTCGGAAAAGATCTGCAGATCGGTGGCGGCCGACGGTGGAGAAAGTGGCTTTGTGTGCAGGCCTTGGAGCTGAACCAGTGCAAAGCTCTTGTCCTCGGAAAAGACGTCGACGTCGCCACCAACGTCACTTCCGGCCCCAGCCAAGACATCATCGCCCTCAAAGGCTGTAAAGGACATGAAGGGGAGCTGAGAACCAGGTCTTGCCGCTTGACTGAGCATCCCATAGTTGAATCGAATGCAGTCAATCCCGGTAGGGAGAGAAATGCCCTGGAGACGTGTATCGCCAGGGTAGCAGTAGGCCAGTAGAATTGTTTGCACCATGGCATCGAGGGCTGCAGGGTGGAAGACCATCTGGTCAAAGTGTTTGGTCTTTTCAGGAACCGCCACAAAACCAGTGGCTGCCCCCATTCGGCGTTGCAGTCTTGAAAGGGCCCTGAAAGGCCCCTCGTAGCCGTAGCCAAGTTTGTCAATGGCCTCATAAAAGCGCGCCTCGTCGATATCCTTCATCTGCGTAACTGAAGGGAAGTTCTTAGGTAGTGCATCCTGCGAGGGCTTACCAAGAACCACAGTAAGGTCTCCAGATGCATTTTCCACTAGCTTGGTGCTGTTGCCCTGCTGGCTAGAGAATGAAAAGTGGGCGGTGATGCGGTCTGCCTGGCTATTGATGCCAGTTAATGAAAAGAGCGTTTCCACACCGGCGTTTGCCTCGATGACTAGAGCGTTGCCGATGACAAAATCTCGTAGCTCTACCGTTTGAACCCCGTTACTCTCAAATAGCTGTTTGACCGCCTCAAGCACGGTTGCGATGTAGCCTGTCCCGGGGAAAACAGTCTGACCCTGGGCCGAATGCTGTAGCAACCATGGAACCTCTGCCGGATTTAGACTGTTCCGCCACCGCACCTCGGCCGCACTGTCATCGGGGAGTCTAGTGCCGAGCAACTCATTGGGCGAGCTGCCTCTGTGCAACACAACCTTGGAGAGACGAGATTGGAAATAATACTCGACGTCATGATCCCACTTGTAAGATGGAAGCTCTTTGAGTAGGCGTTGGTCACAATTGCCAGAGGCAAACTTTTCGTAGGCGGCAAGGTTGACGGCCGAACTACCAAAGGACGACCAAATACCACCCAGACATTCTGCCATGGCTTCGTTGCTGTTGGTGCCTCTGTTTAAGCATCCAAAATACGGCAGCTTTTCACCAAGGCAACTCTGGATTATCTGGCTGGCCGGTCCCTTCAGCGCTGGGTGAGGGCCAACCTCGATAACACAATCAAACTTGTCATCAGCGCCCAGGGCATAGGACAGCGCCTGAGAAAAGAGCACAGGCTTGGCCAAATTCTCAACCCAATATTTGTCCTGGACTCGGCAGTCGAGTGAGGCCATATCATCAACATAGACGCTCGAAATCCAGCGGCATGCTTTGGCGTCGCCCGGCACCCGAGCTTGAATATCACAATTTTGCAAAGAAGTGATATACGGCTCACTGCAGGGTAACATATGGTGCGAGTGGTATCCCTTATCAACCTGAAGTTGCTTGTTGAATTTTCCCTCGGCGTCCAGGACCTTTTTAACCTCTTTCACAGCATCAAGATCACCCGAAAGCGTTACGCTGTCGTTCGAATTGCTGGCGGCGACGCATAAGCGTCCCTTGAAGTCGTCGACTTCGCAAAGCTCCTTGGCGTCCTCAAGGGTTGTTCCGACCGCAATCATGCCTCCCGGTTGGCCATTTGCCCCTTTTGCCAAATGCGTGTGGACACCTCGAAAATATGCGGCGCGCACGGCATCCTTGGCGGACAGATAACCAGCTGTGTACGCAGCAGCTATTTCACCCGAAGAATGGCCTACCACGCACGAAAACTCAACTCCCGCTGCGCGCAAAAGCTGGACGAGCAGGATTTGGACCGCAGTGCAGACGGTCTGTGAGATATGGGCCTGATAAACGCGCGAAGTCTCCGGGGGCGCGAGTAGCTCTTTCAACATGGACCAAGACGGTCGCTCCTTTTCGGGCAACGTCTGGAGGCTCTGTTCCAGCTCTTCAAAAATGGCTCTGGCTGCAGGAGATGCCGTGATGATATCTACTCCCATTCTTGCCCACTGCGCTCCTTGACCCGTAAAGATGCCGAGGTAGCGGGGACGTCGCTCGAGAGATTGAACAGCCTTGGCGCTGGGACTGGCTTCCTCGCTGCGTGCCTTGAGCTTGGACTTGAGGGTGTCAAGGTCGGCTGCAGAAATCACGGCTCGCTTGTCGAAAATGGAGCGATGCTGACTCAAAGTATATGCAACGGATCGTAGGTCAACCGTGGGATGCTGACTTAGATACTCGCCGTAGGCAGATAATATTCCTGCTAATGCTTTATCTGAACTGGCGGAAAAGACAAAAGGGGAGAAAACAGGGCCAGACGTCGGCATGGGAGGGAGAGCTGCAACGGCCGGCGGTGTATAACTCTCCAAGATGACGTGCGCGTTGGCGCCACCAAATCCAAAGCTGTTAACGCTAGCACGGAGGGGCTGGCCGGGCTCGGGCTCGGGCCAGTCCATTAGCCGTGTCGGGATCTCAAGGTTTCCATAAAACGGCTGAACAGCTGGGTTCACGCGTTCCAGGTGCAAGTTCGGCGGGATGCTTTTAGCTTTCATGGCAAGGGAAGCTTTAATCAAGCCAGCGAGGCCAGCAGTGCCTTCTGTATGGCCAATCACAGTTTTGACCGACCCCACGTAGAGTTTCGGATCGTCGGATTTTCTGCAATAACCACTCTGCGGACCAAAGAATGCCGTGCTGATGGCTTCTGCCTCCACAGGATCTCCCGCTGGGGTGCCGGTACCATGTGCCTCGAAATACTGCGGCCTGTCTGAGCTCTTGCTCAGGTCGAGGCCTGCACGCCTGTATGTCTCCTGTATGAGCTTGCACTGGGCAAGTGGACTGGGCATTGTGATACCTTTTGTGTTTGTTCACATTAGAGTAGAAAAAAAAGTCAGCACATCTTCCCGTCCTGCCATCGCAAAATTGGCCTGAAAAATTGAGATAAAACGAAGGGCTTTCTTGTACCTTTAGTCCGGCCATCCTGATTACAACCAGTCTCTCGAATAATGCATTCGATATGGTCGCCGTTGGCCAAAGCGGCACTAAGTGGCTTTAGCACAATGGAGGCAAAGCCCTCGCCGCGAGCATACCCATCAGCTGATGCATCCCACATGCGTGAGCGGCCGTTTGGAGAAAGCATCTGAAGCTTGCTCTCAGCAATATATTGGGCAGGGCCCAGCAAGAGGTTGGCGCCGCAGACGATAGCAACCGGTGTCTCGCCAAGGCGGAGGCTCTGTACCGCTTGGTGAACAGCCACCAAGCTAGAAGAACACGCCGTATCGACAGTGACGGAAGGACCGTGCAAGTCGAAAAAGTATGAGATTCTGTTGGACAGGATACTCCTCGCTGTTCCAGGTGCAAAGTAGGTAGGGAAAGCATCTATATCCTGTGACAGAAGCTCCGAATAGTCCACACCCATATTTCCGACAAAAACTCCGGTTTGAGAGCCTTTGAGACCACCGATAGTGATCCCAGCCGCCTCCAAGCTTTCATACACCGTTTCTAACAGAAAACGTTGCTGGGGATCCATAGCCATAGCTTCTTGGGGCCTAATTCCGAAGAATTTGGCATCGAAAAGCTTGAAGTTTTCGTCCAAAAAATATGAGTGACGAACATTGCTGGTTCCGTGATGTTTGTGATCTGGATGAAAATATTTGTCAACGTCGAAACGATCAGGTTTGATTTCACTGACGATGTCTTTGGGATCTTTCAAAAGTTCCCAGAGCTTGGATGGTGTAGTGGAGCCGCCGGGAAATCTACAGCCACTGCCGATGATAGCAATAGGCTCAGTGTTAGTGGTCCACATGTCGTCTCCCATGGTCAATCTTTTCATGGTGGTACAGTGACTGGTGCCTTTTTGGTGGAGCGAAATTTGTTATTTTCTCTTCAAATGTTGAATTGTCAAATTCGAAAGGAAGATAAGGCACTGCCTGATATTTGGAAGATGAAACCTGAGAGAGCTGAGCCTATGTTGGAATAAAGCATTGTATTGTCGCCAAGTGACATTGATAGTTCTTATAAATGAACAGCATAACATGACCTTGTCTAAGGCCACATATGTCTAATAAAGGCCATGTCTCCGGGCTCTGGACCAGGATTTGATCTCCAAATACCGCAGATTATTTCCGCACCGAGGCTCGGTCTGTCGCGTTTTGATATGGCGATGTGCTCAAAGAGTCAATCAACAGTTTGATGCCTACTTGACATGCCCGAGTATGAATCAGAAACAAACCCCTCTGGAAGCCTCGAGCCGTAGGAATCATTTGCCGCCACACTTCTCATGTTTGGGCTACTGTGCCACTGGATCTTGTAAAAGCTTATCATGGGTGAGTGGGTCTTGTACATTTAGTTTTTGCCTCTTGACCGAAATCTAGGCCAAGCAAACGGTCACGGAGCCCTGGTGCTGTCAAATGAGTCAGCAGCGGGCGTTTTAAGATTTAAACGCTTGCCGAAATGTTTGAAATAATCCATTTAGGGCATGGCGCAATTTCCTCGTGCGGTAAATAACATGGCAGTGGGGCGATGAGTCTAAATCTTTAGCGGAACTTCGGCATCGTTATTGCTGTAACTCGGACTGGTCGGGGGCTGTTCTCCGGGGGCCCACAGAGAACAGCCCCCGAATGCTTCCCCAACACAGCCTCACCTTCACGCATTTGAATCTGCACGAAAGCTTCCCACCAGTGTAGTTTTGTCAGAAAACACTTTGACTGACCCTGGTCTGATGTACAAGTTATCGCTTTGCTCCGCGAGGCATCAAACTAATAGCCATTTTCTCCAAAGTCCCTGTCCTGGGCACCCCGTGGATTTATTGGATACATGACGTGGGCTACCTTTCGGCCAAAAAAAGTCATGTTTTAACTGCTATTTGCTTTTTCCACTGATATCAATTAATGGTCAAATCACGAAGCCCAGATTCTGTTGCACCAAACAGCTTTAAACCCAATAAAACTGTTGGGATAAGAGTGGCTAATTATTGCATTTAAGGTGGGATTCCTTGTAGAGAAAAGGCACATGCCCTGTATTTTGTGTTGGACAGATTCTCAATAACCTCTTTTGATGATGAGTAAATAGAAGAATTAGTGAAGTGTAAAGAATGACACTGTTTGTCTATATCAGCCAGGAATTCAATCAATTTATACACATTGGCGAGGTTTCTACACGAAAGTATCAACATTAAAAGATCGCAGCGATTTCCATTGCGCCTCGATACCAGACCACGCTAATATCAGCGGCTGGTTTTTGGAATGTGTCAAAAGCTTGGAGAAGCTTTAATTTACGCGTATCGATTCGGCACCATTGTTGGAGGATATAACACCTCTCGCAGATAAATGATGGATGGAAGCGCCTCCAAAAGCGCGCAAGGTCATATATTTCCATGGTAGCTTGTCCTGAAAAAAAGTGCTAACTAAGGAAGCCGAACGACAATCTTTTCTGCTGCTACCTCCTTCCTTTTCAACATCTCTAACCCATCTAGTACTGCTTCGAGTCCCCCATCTAGGATCCGAAGTGGATGCGGGCGCAACTTGCGGTCATCTACAAGTCTCTGTACGCTCTTGTAACACTGAATCCCCCAAAGTCCCACTTCGGGATTTTCAGGCTTGCCGTAGTCTCCAGGTAGACGGATGGCCCTCCCCAATATCATCTGGCCCATAATAAGCTCCCTCTCGATCAACTTGCTCTTTTTCTCTTGAGTATCTTGGTACGACTCTAAAGCCACATATTTGCCACCGGTACGGCCCATTGCCTCGTCGGCCAGTGCCATTGTTCTCAGGTCTGAGAATGGGTCAACAACGTATTTCAGGCTGTTCCGGGTCAGCTTTTTTATGTCGGCCGCACAGGTTGGGGAACGATAGTCGAAAACGGCGTCAGCCCCATAAGACTTGACGAGATCGAAGTTTTTGGGCGAACAAGTGGTAACAGCCCGGTGTCCCAGCCTTTCGTATTCCATTATTTCGTTAGCGCCACATTGCTCGGCTGTAAAGTGGCTGTTTGCCCGTTGTTTTTGAAAAGAAAACAAAGAAACGAAAGAAAAAGAGAAAACTTACAGCTTTACCATCTGGATCATGGTTGTTCCAACCGAGCTAGCTCCACCCCAAATGAGGACATCCACAGGCTTGGTTGCGGGTTCTTCGAAAGTGCCAGGAAGCTTTAGAGATTGAAACAGCGACATACACCCCGTGGCAATGCATGTACCACTTAGGCCGGCTGCCTCCTCGAACGACATCCAATCGGGTATTTTCCAAGAAAACTTGGCTGTAGCCTTGAGGTACTCAGCAAAGGACCCCGAATCTTTGTCGTTGGGGTTATTTCCGACGACGGCAGCAAATATGCGGTCACCGACCTTAAGAAGGCCATTCTTTTCAACCTCCTCTGTGAGCAGGACCACAGTCCCGGCAAAGTCGCACCCGTTATATGTGCCAGGGCTAGAAAAGCGTTGAGGCATCTTAAAGTCGCACGGGTTTAGTGCTACGGCTGCTGTTTTAACGAGGACTTGACCTTGTTCAAGGACAGGCAAGGGAAGACCAGGTGTAATTTTAACCCCTCCGGCCTCATCATGTTGAACGATGGCAGTATGAGATGAAGGAATATTTGGCGTCATGATGAGAACTGTAAGAAAAATGTTGGTTCAGAGATAAAAGAAACCGGTTAGTGAGGCTCAAATCAGGTGATATGCAAGAAACTGGACCTAAATATCACACGGTTGCAGATATTCGAGCAGTCAAACGTCTGACTGCCAGGTAAGGCATTCCAAAACCCGCCCATGGGGGCCCGAAACCTTATTTGAAAAGCCCGTGGGCCAACAGCCCACGAGCCCGCGGTTTCTTTCACTGTGGAGTTTGTATTTATTGGACTAAAGTTAGTGTTAAGATACATGCCCCACAACGTGCAAATAAGACGGGGGCCCGTGGGTTACGGTATTTTTTGGCCCATGGGCCCCCGTGGGCGCCCGCGACGGGTTTTGGAATGCCTTACTGCCAGGTCGGGGTGAGGTCACACTTACATGCAGGAAGGGGTCCACTATTCTGAATAGTGGAGGGAGTGGGAGATGTGGCTTGTAATTTTCCGGTTTCCATATCAACAGAAGCGACTGTAGCTCTGGAAACAAAATAAGAAAAAAGTCGAGCCACAACATGTTTCGACGTTCTTGAGTCTGGGCTTGATTCCTAAGTCAGGGAATTAGGCCTACATCAGAAACAGAAGCTTGGCTGCCGATGAATTCGGATTCGGACCTCCTCCGCTCTGGGACTAGCCATGTTCGGAGTTCCAACTACTCATGGTACATATCCCAAAAGGACCGGTACCCCAAGAGCGGTTAGAACCAATTGCTCGAAGTACAATTTTATAACCTTCAAAGAACAGTCATTCTTTGTCATGAAAAGACCTGTTCCCTGCTAGAAATATTTTGGGTTGTCCCCGAATTGAAACAAGCACTCGACCCTTGGCACGCATTAGGGCTGTTCCATGGAGATATGCGGTGTATCCGCGAACGCATGTCGGTCATGTACGAAAAAAAACTTACCGGCTTTCTATTGACATGTTGCAAGACTGCAAGGATAGCTTTGAAATGACGGCAGTGAGCCCCCGATAACCAATCATATTGGCCTATGTTCGAAGGACAAGCTGCGAAAAAGGGAGCAGATAATCTCACATACAAGTTTACGGGCCATTAAATTAAGTGTCGCTATAGCCCAAGAACAAGATAAGGGAGGGAATTTATCGCAAGTGACCAGAGCACCAGCTTCTAATATTCTGCGAGTTAGAGTGGCGGGCATCGCGGCCGTATACAGAGTGGGTTATAGCTTCTCCAGGAGAGTCTATCTGGTTGTAATAAGCTGCAGACCCAATTTAACGTGGAGAACTGTTGCTAATAGGCGAGGCCTCGGCCCCAACAACAAAGAATAGAGAAATCTCAGACTTACTGGTATAAAAAGATCATGAAGGAATATTGAATATGAAGTTCTGCCTAATTTCTGACTGGGAAAGGAATATGTTCATCACACACAAGGTCTTGGAATTGAACTTTAACAGGACATTTCAAACTATCATGTCGTTATTTCAGGAATCCTGCTCCCGTTCTAGGAGAGTAGGTACGACGAGTTCCATCGTTCATAGATGGGTTGGTGGAGAGAGCTGTCTCGTTCGTCTCAGTGACTCAGTAAACAAAACCTAAAGCTGGGGTCGCTCAATTCCAAACTGCTCATCGAGAAATTTAAATGTTTTCTGGTTCGCCAAGCGCAAGGCTCCCATCTTTGCCTGCAGCGAACCCTGTCCCGGGGTTGCCGTCAACCACAGCTGCTTGTTTCCTTTTGTATGGTTTACCAACTCGTTGTAAATGCGCATTGTGTGGTGGTTTCCCTCAAGGTAAAGCGAGTGAGAGGCTCCCGACACCAACACAGGACACTGGACTCGCCTCAGGTAGCCGCCGGCCAGTGAGAACTTTTTCATCTCCTTCATGATGCGTGCAGGCGATGTTTGACCAAAGAAGGTTCCGGCAATGCTCAGTTCCCACCGCATTTGGAACGACATTGCCATCATCATGCGTACGCAGGCGTCCACCGCGCCATCCTTCAGCCAGCCGGCCTCCCATGCGTTGATAAATGTAGGAGATACATGCTCCATGGCGAAATCCCAAAATGAATACAATGGATCTAGCGACACGCAAGCCTTGACCCGTGGATCTGCCGCAGCACGGAGGGAAAAGTACCCGCCCAGAGAACAGCCAGAGAAGGCGATGCGCGATGTGTCGAGCTCCAACTCTGGCTGGGATCTGGCAAGCTGTTCAATAAAGTCGATTACAGCACCCGCCACGACCTCCCAGTCTGGGCGCATTTTGGCGTCATGTTTTCGGAGCATAATGCCCTGCCCAGGTCCTTCAAAAGTCAGGACTGCATATCCCAAATCGGGCCCAGCAGAAGGATGCATGTAGTACAGCTCCTCCTGCAGGGCGTCGGCGCCTCCACCACTAATAAGGATGGGGATCTTTCCCGGGAGGCGTCTCTCTGGCGATGGCAGGTAAAGGCTGCACGGTAGCTTCAAGCCGCCTTCAAAGGGAATTTCGAGAAACTTGACAGGATTATCGAACAAAGCGGCGGCCTTGCGGAAGATTACTTGTACACGCTGGACTATTTCCTTTGACCTTGGATCGGGACTGTTTGGGCCGTCTCCGGTGAGCATGTAGCCACTGGCGCGTGTGTAGTTGGACCCGCGCAGGTATGCGTCACGAGCCGATGCGCGGTCACCGCTCTTGCGCGCCTCCTCGGCGAGCATGAGGGCACGCTCCGCTTGTATCTCCCACGCCCGGGCCCAGCTGACCGGGTCCCCATCTCTGATCTGGCCGACGGCTTCTAGCACTTCGGCCACATCGGCCCCGCCATAGACTGCGGTGCCGAGAATGCGGCACACTTCGAAATCGAAAAACTGGCCTTTGAAAAAGTGGTGCATGATGCCGAGCGGAGGGGCAAAAAGAGCTTGCAAGAATTTTTATACTTGCAAACTAAAAGATGATGGGATAGAGTACTGCGTAGATAGTTTGGTAGAATGATATATGGCTAGGTAAGGTAGCCTGCTGATTTTTCATACAAGTATGAAGATTATATTGCAAACTTTGGTGAGTAGCTTTTAGTACACAATGGGTGAAAAGGATCAGGATCCTCACAAAGATTTACCCAAATAAGGAAGCAGCACAATTCAAGATACTTTTCACGAGTTTTATTCCTTCAGCCTGCATGCCTCGTACAAATGTTACAGAATATGAAAACTTATCGTCATTGTGCCTCGTGTACAGCAAGTTGCATCGCAGCTGCGTACAATTATGACTCGAATCGCCGATGCCACGGGGTCCACAGTTCGGCGGACTCCAACCGATCTCCGAACGTGAACCTCTCTTGGTCAGTTGCACATAAACTTTCAGCCTATCAATCTGGCTCCCGTCCGTTCGACTCGTAGCTTCCCGAGCATTGACAGTTTGATCTGAATCAAAAACATCTTATATCCCAGCCTGTTCCCAGTCTAGTTGGTTTGGCATTTTCCTAATCAAGTGTTTACAGGGATTTGAGAAGAGCTCCCTACAGTACAGCTCGAATCCGCCCACGGAGCTCCTCAAATCTGCTCGGGTGTCAGGTTCACAATTCTCACCATGTCCAATCTGTCTTGGCATCCCAATCTATTAAGATTTGCCCCGGTCGCATCATCACCGCTCCAGGATTGATGTCGATTAATGTCTGCACCATGTCTGTGCCTAATTTCATCACCGCCCATGAATTTGAAGGCGGACCCCCTGAAGGATTGAGTCTCCCCAGGCGACTTCGATGGTCAAAAACAAATCCTCCAAAGGACCCGGCAGTGACCTTCAGGGGCAGAACGGTGCTTGTGACAGGCGCCAATTCAGGACTAGGATTCGAAGCAGCGGTCAAGTACGCCACACTTGGCGCGGACAAAATCATCCTGGCCGTCCGTTCCATTGAAAAAGGCGAGAAGGCCAAAGAGCG
Source organism: Pyricularia grisea (assembly GCF_004355905.1). Lineage (NCBI taxonomy): Eukaryota > Fungi > Ascomycota > Sordariomycetes > Magnaporthales > Pyriculariaceae > Pyricularia > Pyricularia grisea. Next base: position 4,275,637 of record NW_022156718.1, read on the forward strand.
CATCATCGAGCGGACTGGTCGAGATGCCACTGTTTTCTCCGTTCTAAAACTCGACCTGGGGGAATACTCATCGGTCAAGGCTTTTGTAAGCGCCCTGCAGAAGGTCACAATCAAGCTAGACGTGGCTTTACTCAACGCCGGTCTCGGCAACCCGACATATGAAAAGTCATCGGCAGAATGGGAGATGGCCGTACAGGTGAACGTCCTTTCCACGGCCCTCTTGGCCATGTTATTACTGCCTCTACTTCAATCATCTGCGTCAGCCTCAGAAGCAAAGTCTCATTTGACCTTTGTCAACAGTCACGCGCACAACATGGTCTCCAGGGACTTCCCGCTCATCGAAGAGAGCATCCTCAAGACGGCCAATCACGAGAGCAGTTGGAATGCTTCCAAAAGCTACAGTCTTGTCAAGCTACTCGCCATGGCCGTGATGCAAGCTTTTGCACGTATGGAGTCTGAAAAGGAGCCACAGCGGGTCATCGTGAATTCCGTATGCCCAGACCTGTGTGACACCGATCTAGGTCGCAAATGGACAGGCTTTATATCAAAAATTGGAAAAATCATTTTCTACTATTTATTTGCTCGCTCTGCCGAGGAGGGTGCACGATCCCTGGTCAGTGCAACGGCTTTGGGTACTGAGAGTCACGGGCGGTTTTGGCATCACGACTTTTTATATCCGTGAGCCACCCCTTATAGTGTTTGCACAGCTGGTTCAAAATCTGGACAGTGTTGGTAAAGCCGTCAGTCAACTAACAATCCTTTCTTCAATAGATTCGGTGAGCTTGCCCAAGACCATGGTCTTATGAAAACGACGTGGGATGAGATTGTAGAGGCGATCAGTCAAGACCAGCCTGAAATGTTAAAGTTGTGTGCTACAGGTTGACCTGTCGACTACAGGATCAAGCTTTGCATTTTGTTGAAGAATCGGTGTTTATCTACTCAGAAGTAGCTTTATAGTCATATACTAGTCGTGCCTGGACTTTCTCTTCACCTTTAGTGGTGGTACAGTATTTACAGAATCGTCGCTCTCCATCGATCTCCTGAAAAGCCCACAATGCTGTTGTCTTCCAACCTGTATTGACACCCTCCGTCATTTCCTTAATAGCCACCCTATCATCTGTGGCACTGGGCTGCTCAATAACCTGTCCCATTATGTCCTCTGTGCTGACCTCAGCCATTGGGACGTATACAGCCTTCATGGACATGGCACCGAAAATCGGGACCTTGTCTGTTCTGGTTTCGCCGTCGAGAATGTAGCTATTCTCCGAGTCAAAGCCACCAGGTCTGACTGTCTGTATGACGTCGATGACAGTCGCAGGACGTTCTGGGGGTTCTGCAGCTTTCTGGATCATTTTGAGCTCGAGTGAGGCATAGGAAATCACTCGTCGAATGATCCATGGGATATTTTGCTGCGTGAACGATCGGTCAGTTGTTAATCTTATTGGATCGATAACAAATCTGTGCGAAACAAGCCAACTGATGCTTACCGCCATGAACGTTGGGCCTAGGTCGTCTGATAGGGAAGAGCTTAGGGACCAAGTGCCCGTGATATTCAAAATACTGGTACCTTCGGGTGCAGCCATCTTTGTTTCCCAAGAAATTGACTTAACTCTTTTTAATTGCGTAGTAGTGGCTGGCTTCGTTGCACTGAAACACCACCTTTTGGAATTTATTTCACGTTGCTCTTTTACCCAACCTTTATGGCCGAAGGTTACAGTTGACTGACATTTGGTTGGCTGACTCTTCCGGTTTGAGTCGGACTCGGAATGCCGACTGGATGAAACAACTACCGCTCGGCGTTGCTGACCCGACGCCGAAGGTATCAATCTGTTCCCCAGTTGGCTTGTAATGGCCAGTAAACCCAATAATTCAAAGGTGACACCAGTTTGATTTCTCACAATTATCATCTTAGTGCGAATTTCCCTATTCCTTACTTCCGATCGCAATTCTATCAGTATGATATCTCCATCCGAGCTTCTTGAACATTACCGTGTAATGCGGCAGCCTCTTGCACCACTAGGGCTGTCATGGTGGGAGACAAACCGAACAATCTTATCACAGCTATGGAGGGAATCTTCAATTTCTGCTAGAATTCTAACTCTAGTTACTGGCCTTTGCCTGTTGTCGATCCTCTCACGGTTGGCCCGACCGCGCTCTCTGCGGCGCCTCGGGATTCCCGGCGCTGTCCAACCTAGGTTCACCACCTGGAGTCTCGACTTCAAAAAAGTTCTAGAAGACAGCGCTAAAAAGGTGTGTTGTGCGACGTACTGATTTCTCATACCTTTACCACATTTCATCTATGCTCGTGGCCTAACATTATCTGGCAGTATCCAAATAGCCCGTTTTGTCTAAACGCGTTCGGCACCGAGTACGTAGTCTTACCGTCAAGGTGCTATGACGAGGTCAAACGGCTTCCGGAGCATCAGGCTTCTGCCTTTGCTTTTTTCAAGGAAGCTTTTCATGGCTCCTGGACTGGTGCGGGAGTGCAAACGCCAGAATTGGGCAGGTATGTGAATGATCGATCCTTGGCCGAACCATATCTGAACCCACCCCTTTGCTAGGCCAGACCGCATATAAATAAAAACGTTAACAAATCTAAAAAATCAAAAAGAACTATTGCCGTGGAGCTCACTCGCGGTATCCCATCACTCGTACATTGGAGACAAAAGGATTGCGCAGAAGCTTTCAAGATGTGCATAGGAGAACCTTCAGAGTGGCGCGAGATCAAACTCTTTGAAGCAATCCAGCGGATTGTAATATCCGTCAATTCAAGTTCGTTTGTCGGAAGGGAACTTGGCACAGACCAAAACTGGCTTCGAGCCATCTACAATTTGCCGTTGCAGCTCGGTGTTCCCACCATCATCTTGGGTTACACCCCATTCTTCCTCCGTCCTTTTGCTAAACCTTTTCTTTTCGCTCCACTCAACATGACGCAAAGAAAAATCAAGCGCATGATGAAGCCAGTTCTCGAGGATGACGTCCGAGAATATGAGACCAGCGCCGACAAGAAGAACCTGCTCAGTCCCAAAGAGCAAGGCAAGGTGCAGCTCACTGGCTGGCTGCTTTCACGCTACAAGGGCAAGCTGGATTTCCAAGTTCTCCTCCAGGACTTCATCACCGTCTTGTTCGAATCCACCCCCTCTACGGCTTCGACCCTGTTTCATGTTGTATGCGAACTTGCTGCAGATCCGTCGCTTCAAGACATGTTGCGACAAGAGTTGGAAGAGCAGACAGACCATGGAAACCTGCCCCAGACTCATCTCAACGAGTTGCGCAAGATGGACAGTGTCATGCGGGAGTCTGCTCGCGTCAGCCCTTTTAGCTACCGTAAGTATATATGTGTTGGCAAAAGGTCTTTCTATGCTGCTCAGTAACTAACTGCAAGTCTTATCCCGTCCGACCTCAAGTGGTTCTTTACCGCAAGCTTATGATACCTACCAAGCTTTCCATGGGACTGGAGCTGCCAGCTGGTACAAACATATGTGTGGACGCTCATCATATCAACAATTCGCCGGAACTGTGGGACCGAGCACACGAGTTTGACGGGTTGAGACACTACAAGGCGCGCCAAAGGCCGCAAAATGAGAACCGCTTCAAATTCGCCAATTTGGGATCCGACGCCCCCAGCTGGGGCGATGGACTTCAGGCTTGTCCTGGGCGCATGTTTGCTGACAACACCATCAAGATCATCTTGACACATTTGTTGCTGAATTATGACGTGAAGTTGAGGCCGGGAGAGTCGAAACCTGAAAAGGGGGCCATGCCCAACGGATCCATTGTGCCCGACGTGTGGGCAAAGGTTCTTTTCCGGTCGAGAGTAGGCTCTGACGTGCACGAGAAAAAACAAAAGTATCCGTAGGGTTGAGTGGGGTGAATGGCCTTTGTATTCATTGCCTTGACATCGCTATGTTAAGGCAGGGTATGCAGAGAGTATTCAATATACTACTTCTTTTTCTTGTATGCAACCATAACTGATTACTATTACTGTACGTGGACCTTATACTGAGTCGCTTCCAAAACTTTGCTTATAGTTGGGATCGGCATTGATTCGCAACGTAAACGTATTCATCTCACCATAATATTTTTAAATGCTGCTGAAATGACTCTAGCTTCTATACACGAACGCCTAAAAGTCACAAGTCATTTTATCCAAACCCATGAGAAAATAGAAGCCTGGAAAGGCTTGATCCATCGAGCAGGGCGATGATATGCACCGGGACTAGTACATCCCCTTATCACAATTACGCAATAGCCTTCGAATCTTGTCACCCAAGTCTCCTACAGCACTGATGCCCATTCCACTGTCTTGACACGAAAGCTCATGGCCCTGGAGCGCCAACATGCTTTTCAAAGTCTCCAGTGTAGCTCTTCTACGAAGCCACAGCCGGTCTTGTTGTCTTTTCTCCTGTTCCTGCTGCTGATCCTCGTGGCTCGGGTGACCTTCCATAGCCGTGGCCCATGCTGCTCTCATTCGGTCCAACATGTGGGTCATCATCTCGAGCTGTACCCGCAGTCCCAGCACACACGGTGTGTTGAGCGGCAACATTTCCTTTTTAGGTGAAGGTGGACAAGTGATCGTGGCCTTCTTTTGCGGGCTTGCAAGGTCCGCCTCGTAGGCGCTCGAAGGGACTCCGCAGGTACGCAGAGCGTCGTGGATGCGGGAGAATACGGATCGATAAACCGACAGAATCCCCACGTGACAGGTGAGGATTGTTGCTACGGTCGGGAGGTTGACCATGGAGGTTGTCGAGGTCGAGGACGGGTGTTGATGCTCGGTCACATCAGCAGAATCTTCCACGTGTAGACCTTGCCCGGCTCGACCCTGAAGATGCTGAGCCAAAATAGAACTGGATTTGGACTTGGGCCTGCTGGAGATCTTAAAATTTGGTCCATGCTGATTCGGTGTCGAAGCCTGCGGGCTGTCATTTGGGTCGTCGCAACTGGTCCACAAGAATGAAAGGGTCGAGATGAGACTCAATAGGCACTCAGAGGCGTAGATCAAACGATGTATTATGTTGGCTCGCGGGCCTGTTGGTTTGTTGATTGACTCAGGTATAATGAAGGGTGAAAATATTGCTTCTGCTAGATCTTCATCGGTTATGGAGTGAAGCCGAGTAAATAGGAAATACTGGAGCTCCGATACTCTGATTCTGACGGTGTCCAGTGAGATAGAATGACTTGATAGGAGGGTCGGACTTTCCACGGCCAGATCTCTGCTATCAGCAAAAGCAGGCTGTGTTGTTGGTTTCTCGTGGTGATATTTTGGTGGATAAACGGGGCCTTCCCCTCTGCTACTGGTGCCTCCACTCAAAGGATAGCAATAACCCATGTCGTCCATGCTGAGAGTGGTTGCCGTGAACGTGCCGAACCCTGTCGACATATCAGGCACGCCAGTTATGTTACAATTTACACCAGCGTAATGTTCGGAGTCAAAATCAAAGGTGTAAGAGTCGAGGAGTGGCGGATTTTCACAAATCCCATTGGGCCTATCCGAAGCGAAACCTCGTTTGGCAATATCCTCAATGCACAGCCCCCGAGGGCTAGATGCAGAGGTCCAAGAGGGTGTGTAGAAATCCCCAACCTCATCGTCAGACGAAGGGCTTTTTCTTTTCAGGCCATACGGCTCGTTGCTATGGGGCGGGTTGGCTCTTGTGATCTGACAAACTGCCTTTGCTCTGGCACAACGACTGCATGGGCGTAATGATGTCCCCAAGTGTCCGTCGGTGAGGCTTGGCTCTCGTTCGCACTTGAGCTTGTGTTTGTGACATCGGTCGCACGCGAAACGCCGCACCTGCGAAGAATGGAGTTGATCATTCGAATCCATTAACATTGTTAAGGGAAATGGAATAATATCAGAGAAAAGTTGTTCGAGGGAGAATATTGGGATTGTGGGAAGGATAAAAATGAGACGGGCAAGGCAGAACCAGTGGATAACAAGCTTGTGGTCAAGTAAAAAAAAAAAAAAAAAAAAAAAAAAAAAAAAAACTTTGGACGAGATGATTGGGATATGAGCCTAAAAAGTAAGATGGTATCGCCGCGCGAGTGTGTTTGTTTCTTCCACGGCATGTGGAAGCCTTCCCATAAGCTGGCTCCGGATGTTTGTCCCAGTAAATCAACGCAACTGAAACGTCGCTAACCAAATCTTTTGTATTACTATCTACTCTTATAATTTCCCCATGTGGTAAAATCAAAGAAAAAAAAACTTGTTCTAAACCGTTGCCAAAAACGAAAGTATTACTCAATCTACCATTTCCTGACATAAATCTCAAACAACTAAACCCCTAACCATATGAATCGTTCGCTCAGTCTAGACTTTAAACAATCCTGCCCGCGGCATCGAAATAGGATTTAAGTAATACTGGTACGAATTAAAATGAATACAGTTTATAGTTTATACGTGCTGTTTGTCTTAAGTATCCGCTAAATTCCCACCCGAAATGGTAAAGGCTGAGGCATTCTGCAAAAGGTTATAATTTAGCAAGTCAACAACTTTGGACGAGATGATTGGGATATGAGCCTAAAAAGTAAGATGGTATCGCCGCGCGAGTGTGTTTATTTCTTCCACGGCATGTGGAAACCTTCCCATAAGCTGGCTCCGGATATTTATCCCAGTAAATCAACGCAACTAAAACGTCGCTGACCAGATCTTTTGTATTATTATCTACTTTTATAATTTCCCCATATGGTAAAATCAAAAAAAAAAAAACTTGTTCTGAGCCATTGCCAAAAACGAAAGTATTACTCAATCTACCATTTCCTAACATAGATCTCAAGCAACTAAACCCCTAACCATATGAATCGTTCGCTCAGTCTAGACTTTAAACAATCCTGCCCGCGGCATCGAAATAGGATTTAGGTAATGCTGGTACGAATTAAAATAAATACAGTTTATAGTTTATACGTGCTGTTTATCTTAAATATCCGCTGAATTCCCACCCGAAATGGTAAAGGCTGAGGCATTCTGCAAAAGGTTATAATTTAGCAAGTCAACAACTTTGGACGAGATGATTGGGATATGAGCCTAAAAAGTAAGATGGTATCGCCGCGCGAGTGTGTTTGTTTCTTCCACGGCATGTGGAAACCTTCCCATAAGCTGGCTCCGGATATTTATCCCAGTAAATCAACGCAACTAAAACGTCGCTGACCAGATCTTTTGTATTATTATCTACTTTTATAATTTCCCCATATGGTAAAATCAAAAAAAAAAAAACTTGTTCTGAGCCATTGCCAAAAACGAAAGTATTACTCAATCTACCATTTCCTGACATAGATCTCAAGCAACTGAACCCCTAACCATATAAATCGTTCGCTCAGTCTAGACTTTAAACAATCCTGCCCGCGGCATCGAAGTAGGATTTAGGTAATGCTGGTACGAATTAAAATGAATACAGTTTATAGTTTATACGTGCTGTTTGTCTTAAGTATCCGCTGAGTTCCCACCCGAAATGGTAAAGGCTGAGGCATTCTGCAAAAGGTTATAATTTAGCAAGTCAACAACTTTGGGGGTGATGATTGGATTTCCATGACAAATCAACCACACTCTTGGGGTCCGGGTTAGTAGTATCTCTGAACACTAGGTAAAGCATCTTCCGAACCAAAGCTACGCCTAGTCTCAGTGCTCAGACTAGACCACCCTTACTTCTAGTCTCAGTGCTCAGACTAGACCCCCCTGCGTTGCAGGGTGGACCGGGCGCTCCATGTACCTTTTAGCCACATGGCTTTTCGGCCAATCAAATTGGCCAAAAAGATCGCGCCCGTTCTAGTCTGAGGACATATTGTCGATTATCGCCGCAAATGGAGGTTATCGCACAGTATACGCATTGTGCACGCATTATTTACGCAATACCAATATAGTTAAAATATTGTATATTTATTAATTAATATATATTTAATTAAATAAAAATCGTAAAAATATAATAAAACTATCGTTATAAAGTTTGAAATTAAGGTTTTTAAATAAACAAAACTTTATATTTATATACGTTATATATAAATTAAAATAAAAATAAATAATAATATTATTATTTTTAACGCCCTATTTAAAATTTTATATTTTTTTGTTATAATAAGTATAATTATATTAATATTTACGTATAATTTTTTTATCCAAATTATCGTTCGTTAATTTTTTATTTATATAAATATACGTTAAATTTAATATTTTATATAAATATTTAATAATTAATATATTTATTAATAAAAGGTTTTATAAGGAAAAAACTCGATATAATACATTTTTAATATAACTATATATAATAATATAATAACGTATATTTTTTTATTTAAATTAAAATAAATATAAAATAAAATTTAAAAATATGTAGATTTTATTAAATTTATACATAAAATATATAATTTAAACAATATTAAAAAAAATTTTGAACGTGGACGTTTGTTTATACCGGTTATATAATCGTTGAAATTTTGGTGTTAATATCGTTAAAATTGGTAAAAATATAAACCCGTTTCGATTGCAAAATTTATTAAAAATATTTAATATTTTACTTATTCGATTATTTAATACCTTATATTACGTAATATATAATTAAAAATTTATATATTTAATATATACGTATATACCATCCTCCACGTACAAAAATATTCGAATTATATTTAAAAATAAAAATATAATTAAAAAAAATCAAAAAATTCCAATTTTTTTTAAAAACCCAACCTCCATTTGCGAATTAAGGCCACCCATATTCCAATTCGACCAATATAACAATTAAAAATATAAATTAAATTATTATTTATTATTTTGTTAATTGTTATATTTAACGTACAAACCGTATATTTTTACGATTTTTATTTAATTAATTATAACGGAGTATCGGTCGCCGAATTGCCGAAATCACCTCCATTTGCGACGAAAATGAACAAGTTGTCCTCAAACCTAAACCAGAATGATCTTTGGTTGGACCCACAGGTATAAACAAAGCCACGAATTGAGCCACGGCTCAATTAGTGGAGCTCGCGTTCAGGGATGAGCCCTGAGACTAAGCTACGCCTGGAACCAGTAACTCCTCACCCGCCGAATCCTCTTTTTTTTTACCGGTGCAGACTGATATCTACCCTTTAATCACCAGATTTTATGTGAAGCGGGAGATTAAAAACCAACGATGAAATGCAAAAACGGCCAAGGGAAATCATTGGCCAAGGCAGCGTAAATAGGCTCGGTTGCATCTGATGATCCATGCCGAATACTGGCCAAATAACGCCTCTAGGCACGTCGTACCCAACTGAGCGGTACTCAGCTAAGTAGTACCCAACTGAGCGGTACTCAGCTAAGTAGTACCCAACTTGGCGGTACCATGTGATACCAAAGGTGGTCCACAACCCTCACGAATAACCCGGGTAAAACCATGAAAGCTTATAGCATGGTCTAAATCGTCCTAAATACAAACTGACGATCTCCGTTGAGTGGGAGCAAGGGGTACATCGTACAACGTAGGTGAAGCAACTAGCCATTATTAGGATAACCTCATCTCCAATTTGTGAACATGAAAAATCAAGGTTTTTCTAGGCTTTCCGTTTATGTTAACAGTCATATAGCTCGATATCCCTAAGTAATATACAAATGACTCAGCGTCGCACTGCTTTTAGCCTAGGGAGGAGCTGCAATCGTCTATTCGATTTAAACACTGTGCAATATATTGTGACAAGGGTTGAAAAATCCCATAACTTCCCTACGGCTTATATACAAGCACTGTACTGTACCAGGATGCAATGACCTTGACCTCGTTATTCGGAATTTTCTTGACATAGTGGCAGCATCTCTAGGATTCATCAGTACAACCGTCCCACAATATACTACCCGACGATCTCGAGCTATTAGGCTCAGAATAACTGGGATGAAACCTAGGCCCGGAGCCAATCTGCCGAAGCTGGGATCATTCGGATGGGATTAAATTTGTTCTGGAAACAATCATGAAGTGTATATGACCACCTTAATCAATTTAGACAGGATGGGCTCTGGGATGGCGCGCCGCTGGCCCAATCAGATACTTACATGCACTCTGCTAGGCTTGTGAGGCGTGATCCAGTACAGGTAACACACGGGGCTTCTAACAAGATAACAGGGTGGACTTCTGTATCAAAAAGAAGCAAAAGTAATAAAATACAAAAGGAGTACTTCTTTTTTCAGTCAGGGCCCTTGGGCGGCCACAACGCCCCGTAGGTGGTGGGGCATGGAGCAAAGTTGAAAACTTAGGGTTCCATTTTAGACTCTGCGTCATAGTATCGTGGGCGTGATAAACTTCATCCAAACTGCATTTTAACTTCGGTCGTCCCAGGTTCGCCATTCTTTCTGCCGTATCGGGTAATTGACACAAAATTTACGCCAAAAAGCCAGCGAGTTGAACGAGGGTCGTGTGATTATCAGTGCTAGTTACCAGCCGTTTGGAACGCTCCAAGACATTGCATGGCCGGATCCGTTTCCATGAGTCCATCCTCAAAGCCTACGCACTTCCAGCAACCAATCAGGTTGTTTGGATCGTATTTCATTTTCACCTGTAGCAGCTTTGCGTAGTTTCCCTCCCCCCAAAATTCTTTGGCCCAGTTCTTGGTCCAGGGATCAGCCTCGTTAGGATACATGCTACCCGCGGGAGCCAGATCAGTTAGGTTTTTAGAAACCTCCTGCAAAATGGCCGCAACCTGCATGCGCTCCTCGAGGCTGGCATCGTTGGATGGCCAGGAGATAGATGTGCCCACCAACCAATAACTATCGCGCCACGATGGGTGTACGGTGTTGGAGCCCGGCACGTAAGGGGACTTGTTAGGTGTCGTCTGAAATATGAATGTGTCAAGACCAGCGGCTTTGATGTTTTGAATGGTCTTGATCATGGCGGCCCGTCCCTCTTCGCTTTGATGCAAGCTCTTCGGGAGGGTTCGAAAGGTAGCGAAAGTCGCGGTGCCAGTGCCAGTCGAGCTGGCGGACTCGACGTATTTGGTGAAGAAGGAATAAAAAGAAGGTAGTCTCTCTAGAATGATGGTACCACCTTGAGCAGATACGTAGTTTGCCACTTCCTGCATAGAGCTGTTTGCCGCATCCAGTGACATGGTCGGATTGACAAGGGCAAGTGTGGACATACTCATCGGCCCTCCCCAGCCTTCCTCCGCCCAGATTGAAGTGTGATTGATAAGCAGGGAGAGGAAGGGATCAGTGTTGAGACTTGTAGCATTAAAGCTCATTAAAGCCAATGTGATAGGTATAACCGGCTCTACTTTGAAAGTGGCATCAAGCACCACCCCAAAGGTGGCACTACCTGCTCCACGCAGCGCCCAAAAGAGGTCCTGATTTGTATCAGCGTTGGCTTTGCGAAGCTCGCCGTCCGGCGTAACAACAGTCAATTCCAATATGCGGTCTGCGCTCATGCCGTATAGCGGTGTCAGAGTGCCGTGTCCACCAAGAAGACTAAATCCGCCGGCTGCCGCAACTGTGCCGGAGGAACCGCCAATGAAGGTGACGTTGTGTCCATCGGCAAACTTGTACACTTCGCCAAGGTTTGCGCCACTGCCGACCGTGATGGCGGCGACCGGCGATGTAGAGCTGCCGGCAGGGGAAAAAGATGGATTAAACTCGATACCGCTCAGCTGGCGTGTCCACAAGGCCAGGGAACCTTTGCGGCTGCTGCGTGCGGCGTAGTCATGGCCTGTCGCCTTGACAGAAAGCGGTATGCCGGTGCGAAGGGCAAATCTGAACGCAGCCTGCACATCCTCGGCTCTCGCTACGGCAATGTATTTCTCGGACAGTATCCCCTGGTTGCAGGGGCCCGTGAGTGGAGCCGCGGTAGTAGTGTCATTGCCACCAGTTGTTGACAGTGTGGCCGCTGAAAGTAGACACTGGTCCGTAACGTTGGATGCACAAGCCTCGTTGTATGAGTGAACGAAGCCAGCGTACGCGGCGGTCTTGAAAGTGCTATTCAAGTAATCTTGTTTTGTTGTGATACACTCTGCAAGATTAGGCTCCACGGATTTTCCTTGGAAAGTTGAGAAGCATGGTCGAGCAAGGGGCTCTGCTGTGAAGAGCCTGCCCCCTACGGCCTCTTGCAATTCCTGCCAGTCAGCCTCAGAAGGTGCACCCTGGACAAGAGATTGGGTGCGAAAGTTTAGGATGAATATTACTGCCAGAATAATGGATTGCATGACGGAAACGTGGATGGATGAACTTTCCTTTGAATTTAGAATGGTAATCGTCCGACGTGGCCTTCTACCTATGCCACAATATCTATGCCTAATTGATCTGGGGATAGCATTTCATATTTAAATACGCCAAAAGAGTCATGCAAAATCAAAATACCCTAGTAAATCACCCATCAACTCCGAGATAATATTGATTCATTTTCCGAAGCTCGGCCATTGAACACCGGCTGCGCCGAAAGGGATAGAATAGTCATGTGTGTCTTTTTTTTTTCTCCCTCAAATGACGATCATCCTTTCCAATATTGCAAACCTCCCTTGTCTCTCTAGCCACTCGAAATGTGGGCTTGTTTTCTTCCATCCTTTCCCCCCTTTTGGGACTAATCATCCGGTACTATATAATTTGTCCAGGGTCAACGATGTCAATTAACAAAGTTCAACCCCTTTTGCGGATCAATATATCAAAGGCTGGATCAGGATTAGACGAAAAGTCATGAAACATGGTTGGCGGTCGGCTCTTGCCGTGGGGCCACTTCAGCTCATATCCAAGAAGCAGTTCGCATAGCATAAGCTTGATCTCATTTGCTGCAAAGTGTCTTCCGGGACAAGAGTGGGCCCCCGCACCAAAGTTAATCGAATCCTCGGATACGTAGGCAAAGTGATACTTTTGAGGATCCACTTTTTTTCGCATGCGTAGAAAGCGTTCGGCATCAAACTTTTCGGGGTCGGGGTAGACGTCCGGGTCATGGTTCAGCTCATAGTTCAGAAAACAGCATTGTGTGTTTGCTGGAACCTTAAAACCATCGGCAAAGGTATAATCCTGTGAGTTTGTACGCTGGACCGTAACTTTATCCAAGATCTCCAAAATTAGTCTCAAAAAGGGTCATCGGGTCGCTTGTGATATCTGAACAGCAACTTACCTTGCCCGACAGGATGATAACGCTGGCTCTCCTTCATAAAGCTGTCCAACTTCACGAGGCGGTCCAGATCATGCTTTGTCCATTCCGAAGAAGTGCCCTCGGTACGCACCATGCGAATTTCCTGCAAAATGATATCCATGTACTCGGGTCTATCCAAAAGATCATACAACGTGGACAAGGCGGATGCTGAAGTCGAATGAATGGAGGCCATTGATAAGAAAAGTTGTTCGTCCGATAGTTCCATCAGGTCTTTTCTTCTATTGGGTTCTTTGTTTATCAACCATTGAATACCATCCACAAATGACTTTTCGTCGGCGGCTGTCCTGATTCGTCGACTTTCGTAGCTGGGGGCAAGGAGTTCAGCACAGCGCTTGCGAATCTTATAAAGGTTTTTGGCTCCGGGATGGATCCATGGAACCAGCCGCCGTAGGCAAGTCGGATATTTTGCTCGTACTTCGTGAGCAGTTTGAACCAGAGTCAGGGTAAATGTCACCATAATTGTTGTCCACTCTGGATTGGCGCTCAGTTCGGGACCTGCGAGAACCATAGATGTTACACGGGCGATCGTGTTGGCGAAAAGCATATATGGTTGCAGTGCAGTCCAATCTGACCAACAGTCGCGTAAGCTAGGTGGCAACAAGAGAGATAAGAAATTGACAAGTGGAGGTTGACGTACCGTTGCACTCAGGAATGTTATTTGCAAAGCTTTGCCTTACAAGAGCTCCCATGGGTGCGGTCAAGGTGCCTAAACAACGTTTTCTCCTTTAGCACGCTTCTTGTTTTCTGTTTCTTTTTTTCTCCTATGCGACGTCAAGCAGCCGTTTCTTGCCTAATTTTATATTATAGACAAGCTAATGGACCAATAGGAACATACCTAAATTCTTGTTAAGGTCCCCACGGACTACGTGAGACGCCATTTGGGACACTTGTGGTGCGTTGATGTACTCCAGCAAGAACAACTGATTGGAGAAAAGCTTGAAGCTCCAGCTGCTCTCCGTTGCGTTTTTCATTTCACTCAAATATTTGAATGGGAGAATAACTTGGGGGTAGCTTGAGTCCGCAGGGTTCCGCATGCGGAAGGGAATACCATTTTTGATGTACTGCTCAACGGTATTAGAATTTTCTCCATGGCTATCAGGACTGATTAGATACCAGGACTGTTCTCATACCTTGATATACCCTTTGTGCAAAAGACTTTTGGTATCTCGCATATATCTTTCCGGACTGTCATCATCTTCGAATTTGATGAAGGGCAAAATCTTCAAGTCGTATTGAAGTTTACTCTGAAAATACTGTACCAGCAAGTAGATGCCGATTGTAAAAACAGCACAACAGTATACAATGAGATCTGACATGTTGACAGGGTTGCAAAAGAGCCATTGGAATCTTGGCTAAAACGCATCGAGTTGGTTGATAGGGGAGATAGCTAAATACCTCCCTACATAGCTAAGCTACTTTGAATACCTAATAATAGCCACCATTGGAGAGAATGACTAGGCAAATACGTACAAGTGAGTCAGCAAATACACTGGTTGGATGGCTCCCCCCATATTCGGATTCGGGTATCCGACGTTTCAAGTGACCGACCATACTACTCTCCGATATGCTTGGCAAATTGTTGGCTTTATGGTGACTCATAATATCCCCCAGATTTATGTGATTGGTTAACTACTAGCATTCGGCATACAGGCGTCGGACATACCTTTTATTGCGATTTACATACTCTTTTTGACTAACACAGTGGGTTACCTGTTCTTAAGAGTGAGTGTACCGTTGATTTTAAGGCTACGGGGGTCAGAATCTCACCAAAATTGCAGCCCAACCCTGGCACAGTATATAAATAAACATTTCTGCTTAGCATTATACCTGATTATGGGCTAGAATATAGCTTTTTAGTCCAAACTCACTATAGTATGTGGCTAAAACCACTGTTTAAACTGTTGGAATAGAGATTTATGCGTTTAATTCTAGACCACGTGGCCCGGAAATGGACAGGCCCCTGAAGTGGTCACTTTATTTCCATCTTAGATTTGTAATAACAACTTATAGTCTCAGTGCTCAGACTAGACCCCCCTGCAATTGCAGGGTGGACCGGGCGCTCCATGTACCTTTCAGCCACATGGCTTTTCGACCAATCAAATCGGCCGAAAAAATCGCGCCCGTTCTAATTTGAGGACATCTTCTCGATTATCGCCGCAAATGGAGGTAATGGTACAGTATAGACACTGTGTGCGCACTGTATGCGCACCGGCGATATGGTGAATATTTTGTGTTTTTTTATTTACGAATATTTATTTAAATAAAAATGGAAAGTATTTAATAATAATATTATTATAAAACTTTTAATTAGGGCTTTTTAATCATTAAACCTTTATATTTGTATATATTATATACAAATTAAAATAAAAATAAATAATAGTAATACTATTTTAAACCCCTTATTTAAAAGTTTATATATAAATAATAATATGTATAAGTTTTTTATTTTTATAAAATAATAAGTATAGTTATATTAATATTCACGTACAAGTTTATTTTCCAAATTATCATTCGTTTATTTTTTATTAATATAAATATACGTTAAATTTAATATTTTATATAAATATTTAATAATTAACATATTTATTAATAAAAGGTTTTATAGAAAAGTTTTCAATATGATAAACCTTAATATTAAAAATCTATAATAATAAAATAACGTTTATTTTCTTATTTAATTTAAAATAAATATAAAATAAAATTAAAAGATTTATAAATTATATTAAATGTATATATAAAACACGTAATGTTAATAATATTAATATCTTTTCTTACGTGGACGTTTGTTTATACCAATTATTTAACCGGTAAAATTCTGGTGTTAATATTGTTAAAATTGGTAAAATTATAAACCCGTTTCAATTATAAAATATATTAAAAATATTTATTATTTTACCTATTCGAATATTTAATACCTTATATTACGTAATATATTAACCAAAATTTATTTATATAATATATACGTATATATTACCCCCTACGGGCAAAAAGTTTGAAATTATATCCAAAAATAAAAATATAATTATAAAAAAATCGAAAATTCCCAATATTTACTAAAAAACCAACCTCCATTTGAAAATTAAAGGCATTTATATCCTAATTCGACCAATATAACCATTAAAAATATAAAATAAATTGTTGTTAATTATTTGGTTAATTCCTATATCCGACGCGTAAACCTTTTATTTTTACGATTTTTATTTAATTAATTATAATGGAGTATTTGTCGCCGAATTAACGAAATTACCTCCATTTGAGCCGAAAATCGACAAATTATCCTCAAACCTGAACCAAAGTGATATTTGGTTGGACCCACAGGTACAAGCAAAGCCACGAATTGAGCCACGGCCACGCGGCTCAATTGGTGGAGCTCCGATTCAGGGATGAGCCCTGAGACTAAAGCTCACCACTTTTTCAGAGTAATTAGGTCTAGCACACATTTAGCCTCGTTCCGTGTCTCCAAGTTGGACTTCATTGTGTTATATAGAATGACGGAATCGTTTAAACGCTGTTAATTTTGGGGTTGCAGCATCACGAATATGAATGAGCCTAGATTTTTGGTGAAGTTATTAATCTTGTGCAAAAGGCTCAATCAACCGAAGGTTGTGAGTCACGGCATGGTTGTTCGTGCGGCACAAAAAAGCCCAAACAACGCGCACCCACAAGTATTATCTGCCCAAAAAATATATTCATCAGCTGTAAGCCCGCACAAATCATGCTGCAAGTATATGCAGATTCTAATCCGGGCCCAGGCCCGGTTATTGCCTAGAAAGATAAAGCTATTCTCACTCTGTCTATGTGGCAGCACTCTATAGGCAGTTTGTTATGTAACTGAACCCTCGATCGACATATCCCCAAAGTGCGTGCAAGGAGGGAGAATCACTTCAAGTTTGGTGTTATTTCGGCCATTGCACCGTTGCAATTATTACGCAAGGGATAGGCCTTGGATAAGCCTGGGCGTTGGCGAAATTATGTGTGAACCCAGAATCAGCTTGGAGGTCAAATGGCTTGAATGTATCGTACCCTTACCGTGTATAAATCTCGTCCACGCGGAGGGAGTCGGGGATGGAGTAAATAAATAGTGAAAATTGCCGCGTCGAATTATCTATGTCCATCTCTCCAGTACAAAGAGAAGCTATATGCAATCTGTTCCAATACAAAGGAAAGGGGTTATGTAAATCCATGGGTGCCTTACAGTGACAAGGCACTTGGATCGCACGTGCTCCTGTCTGACTAGGTGGGTATCCTGACCCAAGTTCGATGATCACTGTTTATTTCCACATTTAGCTTTGGGAAGTGCTTATCCCGATATTGAATTTCAGGTGCAATGAATGGAAGCAGCTAAACTTGAATGAACTCGCTAGTAATGGCTGTCCGGCCAAAGCACAGCATAACCCTGTTAAAAAGTTGAGCGGCTCAAGCAGTGTACCCGCCCCACTCCGATTCCGAATCCTACTCCGCGCCGATCGTAACACCTTCGCGGCAGCAAGATACATTGTACTCTGTCACTCCAGGTTTCGTTTTGAATCAATCTTGGCTCTTCCATAAGGCGTGCATACAAACAACGGGTAACCTGGGTACATTGACGGCTTCCTCACTGGGAAGTAGTATACTTACTCCTCCCTATACATGACCAACCATATCACCTAGTTAGAAATGTATTGAAGTAACAAACATCTTTTCTCATTACTTACTAGCAATTTTGCGCCCTGGCCGCTTTTTGTATTATTCTGGCCAACATAGGATGTCATGTCCTTTTTGTCGCCCATGTTTGTTTGCTCCAAATACTAGGCGAGAATCATGTCTTTGCCCCTGCGAGTCCTATCCTGTAGCTGAAGTAGATCGTTTCTGCTCCTGTGAGTCGATGTATATCCGAGAACCTCGGCAGGCTCCCAAACATGTCAGGTCACGATGCTATGGGTTTAGTACAGCAGAGAGCTCGTAGATTATTGATGGTTTCACTCCATCTTTCACATCAAGCTGCAAGATCGGTCCATTATTCAGGACGTTTACCCTGTGCCTTTTCACAGTTATATATTCCTTTTCCTCTGTCGCATTTTTTGTTTCATCCTTCGAAAGTTCGTTTCCGGAATTATTCGCTGGATTGGGTGACACAGCCAAGAAGTCGTTGCGGTGCGCGGTGGTGGGCCTTCGGACTCAGACACCGCCGCTTTCAGATCCGCTAACTACTGTGGTGATACGTAGTAATTAATTCACTCTCGCATGCATGACTGTGGTTAGACAGGATTGTAAGACGTTCTCACACCCAATCTGCAGGGCTACTACATGGGTTGCTAGCACGTTCTTGCCAAAGCTAGAATCCTCCCTCTATACTCCTTTCGCCAGTAATTTTTTTTTTCTAATAACCAATCTATTGCAGTAAGTTTCTGAGCATCCAGAGTAACGTAGTCCCGGCAAATCTGTTCCTTCACTACCTCATCCTGATTCGCCCCCTGTGACCCTCTCTATGGCCCTGTGCGTTCCTCCATCAACAAGTTGCAAATAACGAACGACTTGCAGTCACGCTCCAACGTCATGTCGAGCATCCTGCATCTATTCAGCTTTCGGACGGCCCACCTTGCCTTTGGGGCATGCCTGCTTTCCGCTGCCCCACTGCACCCCCCCTCTCCTCTACCCACCCCCCAGCTCGGTCTCGCCGTGCTGGTGGTCACGAAACAGCATTGATTCTCGTTTCCCAGATTCTTACGTAGGTTGTAGAACTCGTACATGTCAATCTATTTCTCGATTCGACCCTAGGCCCAAAGACTTGTTGACTGTAATCCACGTCCCGGGGCGGTTCCTCGCCGTTAATACGCTTGAGATAGTCATGCCGTACGTTATCCGCAATGACGATATTGAGAGTGACCTGGAGTGTCTGGTGCTTAAAATCAAGAATATGGCGAGCGAAATGTTTCGCATGACGATAAGACGAGTCACAACTGCACTCATCAGGGCGCGAACTTGAGAAACCTATCCAAAAGCTGTGAGGTTTTGGCCCTTCTCTAAAATCGCTGGTTACTGGGTGCGCTTTCATGGGTTAAGTGTTAGAATGCGTGAACGGTGGGATCGGGAGCGTATCATATGAAGCGGGAACACGGAATACCTTACTTGTCCTTCATATGCTTGTTTGGTTTTATCATCAAGTAGGCAATATAATTATTAAGTTAATAGAATCTTGTAAGCACATAAGCACCTGAACTCCTTCACCTAACATACTTCCCAAAATGGCACGGAGAAATTTTGAGCTCTCACATTTCTCAAATTCATACTATTCCGGACACATTTTCCATGCGCTCCTCTATATCAAAGCAACATTTTTCCGGAAGAGTTGGTGGTAACTACAGTACCCATTGGACACCCAGCCTCTGTGTAGCACACATGTTGCACCACACCTCAGAGCTGAGTCGTTCAGCTCAGACCTATCTGGCTCACCTCGTAACACCAAACCTCCTAAATATGTCAACAGATGACTAGCTCCAGCGGTATCAGTAAAGGTTATGGACATGGTTAACGGTTCAAGCCATTCCCCCCCGAAGAGAACGACAGCCTTTGCGGTTGGGTAGGAGCACATGACATCCCATATCTTGGCATCTGCAAGCCTTTGTGGCTGGGTTGCTGCAACGAGTAACGCTTTATACCATTGTAGCTCTTTTTGTCAAAGAGCTGCACTTACACAACTTATGCTTGAAACATTTGCATGATCCTCGCGAAGCATACAGTGTTTTACGACCTAAGTCATATCATACATCAATGATTTTGATAATTGTGCCTGCTGGTCAAAATGAGCCTTTTGATACCATCTCTTCCCAATATATAATATCACCAGACTCCCTAACGAATTCCATATTACTCCTTATTTCAAGGCACAAATCAGACACCCGCTTGGACCCCTTATCAAAACCATTGACCGGATCAATTACCCCCAAAACAAAAATCATCCTTTTCTTCGCTCATAAAACGTTCCCCTTGCTTCACTTGCCGTGGAACCCTAGGAAGTGAAGACGCCTAGCTCTCCACAATTACTCTATCGACCTCCTGCATAATATCGCCAAAAGCCCCAATCACCAACGTTGCCCCTCCCACATTTCAATCGCAGTACGTCGACAATGCCTGAAACAACCATTGCCTCTCAATATGGCGCCATAGAGCACTTGCCCCAGGCCAGGAACACCGTATGCAGCCCTTGCGACTCTCATCTTGTGCATGGGCTTTGTCGGGAGAGTTCAGTCTCCCCCTCGACGGCACCGACATCACCAACATCACCTACATACTCAGAGCGTGAATGTTTGCCGGCCCCCAAGTCCAGCCAGGAGCCCCAGCACGAATACAGTCAGCTCGGCCAGGGCTTAATGATGGCCATGGCGCAATACGTGGCACACCTGCAGAATGAGAAACTGCCCATGCCTAGTCTTGAGCCAGGTGTTCAAGCCCATGGCGGCCTGAAGAATCGACAAGGTGTAGCGGCGCGAGATGCCGTCGTTGATCTGGCGCAGAGGATCGTTGCAATGACAATGGATCCTGAGATGAGCCTTCTGATCAGCTCCTTGCAGGTGAGTGGTGTGAAGCTAAATTTTACCATGACAGTTCGGACGAAGCATTTAAGGGAGAGTAGCGCGAAATATTAGATGGCAGCCTGACTAACAGGACTTTCGGCCATAGTTCCATTTCTGCTCTTCGCTCAAGGTTGCCATCGACCTTAAAGTCCACGAGCATGTTCCCCGCCAAGGGACGATAACTTCTTCGGAGCTGGCCGCAAAAGTAGGCGCAGATGAGACTATTTTGGGTATGTACATTCTTATCCACTTTTACATCACGCCAGAAATGCAGCCGCAAACGATTCTTACGGTTAAATCAGATGATTGCATTGACTAATGTCTTGTGTCTAGTTCGAATTATGCGTGTACTGATCACCAAACATGTCTTTTCTTCTCCCACACCCGGCACATATGCCCACACGGCCATTTCATGGTGTATGATGAAGTCGCCCGACACGATTGATCTTTTGGGCCACCGGTAAGTCGGGCGCCCGGGAAATCCCATCTAGGACTTTCCAATTCCCCTACCAACATCGCACTTCTGCATAACCAAACTCAGAGGCGCGAGAAAAGCTAACTTTGGAATATCTCCCCCTCCCTGCAGACTAGACGAATCCTTCCGCGCCGCGAGCCGTCAGGCCGACGCGCTGGCGCTCACTCACCACCGTGAGCCCGACGAGGACGATATTCTGGGTTTCAGCCTGGCCTTTGGTACCAAGGCCAACTTTTGGGAGGTGCTGACCGCCGATGCGGAGGAGGAGCGATCGCAGCGGTTCAACCGGGCGATGAGGGCCGTCAGCATTAACGCACTGGGCGTGATCCCGCGGATGTATCCCTTTGACCGTATCGGCGGGGATGGGCTGCTGGTTGATGTTGGTGGCGGTCTTGGCCAGGTTGCGCGAGAGATTATGGCCGCGCACCGAGGCAAGGGATTGCAAAGATGCATTGTGCAGGATGCCCATGCTGCCGACGATGCGCAGCAGCAGCTGGAGGAGGTTCTGGAATCGAACCGGAACCTTGGGGTGGAGCTGCAAAAGCATAACTTTTTCCACAAACAGCCAGTGAAAGGTATACTACGAATTCCCTTTTCTTTTTACACGGTAGCCTAGCGGCTTTTAAAACAGAGAATGCAGGGGCTAACTAAAATATGGCTATTCCAGGCGCTGCCGTGTACTTTTTGCGGCACATCTTCCACGATTGGCCGGATCGGGCCTGCGTCAAGATTCTGAAGCAGACGGTTGAGGCCATGGGCAAAGACAGCAGATTGCTGATATGCGACCAGGTTGTGGACGACGAGCCGTCCGTTCCCGCCACGCTGTACGATATTGACATGTGGTCCCTTTTCGGCGGCAAGGAGAGGAATCGGTCAGAGTGGGAGGCTCTTTTCCGGGCTGCAGACGAAAGGCTGTACATCAACAAGGTTTGGACAACGGCTGAGGCTCCGACCACCATTTTGGAAGTATGTCTTTCGTAAAGAAAGGCTTCAAAAGTTTGGAAAATTACGTCCATGTGATCAATGTTTAGATTTGTTTCAGATATTGTATATTTATTGAGATGATCTTTGAGGTTATTAACTGGGTAGACACCTCCAAACTTAGTTTCGTTAAAGCTTGATCTTCAAGTTGTGCATGCAGGAAACGTACACTAGGAGGTGGGTCGTTTCCTTGCCCTCGTATTTGCATCTACATCACTAGTGCCACAATGGTACTAATTCCGTATCATGCTTCAGGCTCTGCAAATACTGCTGGGGCTATTGACTGCTTTGATACGTGCGTTTGTAAACCTATACCAGTTTTAGATGACCGGTCGATTGCGTCATCGCATAGCGCCTGTAAACCCTGCATCCCTTTGTTGACACAGAAGACGTATCTCGATGCAATACAAATCAGTACATAGAGATAGATCAGCGCAAGTTACGTGAGCTGGCCTTATGAAGTTCAAGGAATCCACCGGTATGCGAGTTGAAGCTATCCGCAGAACCGATAGTTCTGTGAACCTCCATCATAACATACAAACAATGTCTTGCATACGCCTTTAATTTACCACTGACCGACATAAGCGAGGCGGCGTGGACTCTGACTTCTGAAATCCCAAGTACCAAATGAGCCAATGCATAAAGACTGGGCTTGTTTGGTGGAGAGAACCTAAATTCAACTTGGCATGTGACTGTGACCTTTTGCGGTGTGAGGGTGAACTTTCAAGCTGTAGATGAATATATAATTACTTTACCCCCTGCATGTTGCATACCATCCTACGCAATGTACCCTGGAAAATTTCTGTTATTGATTGGTAGCCATATCTGAGTGGCGAATGGATTCTGGGCTGCTTGGGAAATATAAAAATATACGAGTGCCCAATTTCCTCTGCTGTCTGGGTTTTATGCCGATTCTCTCCAAGGCCACGAAATAATCATCTCGCGGAATCACGGGAAAGACCAAGAAATAACTCCTGCTTCTTCATCAGTACTATCTTCTTGGGGTTTCTTGGGTATATTTCCTAGCACAGGCAAAATGAGAGTTAACACCGCCTTTACTGCTTTGGTGGGCGTTTCCACGCAGCTGGCCAGCACAGCTCCCACCCAGCCCCTCGTCATGAACCGCACCATCATTCCTCCTTGCCACCAAGAGAGCGAAAGATGCCGCGTGATCGGGCCGGGCCCTCGTTTCTCGCTCACTTTCATGAGGTAAGATATCCGGGTCCCCACCGGTCTTTTTTCTTGCAGTTCAAAAAAAAAAAAAAAAAAAAAAAAAAAAAAAAAAAAAAGCTACACGAAAGCTCATGCTAACTGCCATCTCTTGGATGAATTTAAGCACGCATGGGCTAGATGTTCAACGCCAGGCTATTGAGTCAGCCTGCGGCGTCGCCACTGAGTCCTGGGATGTTGAAACCCCCCACGTTCCGCCCGGGGGTGAAGACTTCGGATGCATTCCCGTTATCGTCACCTTCAATCTGGCGAATTTCACCGGCGAGGACCCCAAAGTTTGTGTCGCCAGCGGCCTCAGAGGGCCATTCCCGTCAGCTATCTGCGTGGAGTAAGAGAATTACGATCGCGGAGGTTTGTTAACCAGGAGAATCGAGAATCTTTTGTCTGATGATTATCTCCCGTCTTTTCTCCCGTCCTGTTTGCCTTCTTTTGCTTCTTCTTCTTCTTATCTGATTTGTCTGGGTCTGGAGTAATTGTCACATCTAGCGTTGATTAGTTGTTATTCCCAGGTCGGGGAATCGAGACAAGTCACAGCAGTCACATATGATGGCATTCCGAATGCCCAGCAATCTTGTGCAAGGCTTTTTATGCAAAAGCTCAGGTGACCTCTCACAGCGTGACAAACCAGTAAAATGAAAGCCAACAAAGCGTAATATTGATTAAACTATATAAAGAAAAACTCGTATCGCAAAAGCTATAATATTCAATCCAGTGACCCAAGAAAAAAAAAAGCAAAAGTACCAAAGCTGTGGAGCTCATATGCCCAATAGTGCCGAGACCAGTCAAACAAAGGGTTCCAAAACATCTCAAAACAATCATTCGGGTCAATCGGGCTTCAGGGAATACATCTTCATCAAACTAGACTTGACAGCCTGGTGTTGGTCAAGTCCAAAATCATTAAGAGTGTGTTTGAAAATCCTATGCAGAGCGCTGACGGCCAATCTGATTGGAGCGCATGTACCGAGGAGCTTGTGAGTTGGCCCTCTGTAACTGAGCCATGTTCCTTGCCGCCTGTTGGCGTGCATCGGTAGGAGCGGTCCTGAGTCCCGTCCCTTGTGGATTAGCTTGGTGGTACTGGGCCATTCTCTGGCTGGCCCTTTGGCGCGCAGTTTGTCCGCTGGCGCCAAAAGAATCTTCGGCGTCATAAAACACTTCCTCGTTCTGTTGAGTAGGCCTACGGTAGCGTGTGCGGACGCTCTGCGTAGTGCCGGTAGGATTGCCATACACATCCGTGTTTTGTGGGTTGTTACTTAGTATTTGTGTCATTTTCCTATTGGCCATTTGCCTCGCAGTTTCTTGGTTGGCGTCATAAAACGTCTCCGTCTGAGGAGCATTAGGACGTTGGCGTGTGTGGGCGCTGGGCACAGGTCTGCCACTCCATGACCCGAACCTCCTGGGGCCCGGACCCGGGAAAGGGTTTCGACGCTGAAGCGGCTGGTGCTTCATGGTGCCGGAGCTGCCGCTAATGGAATCTCTCTGCACAACAGCCGCACCATTGTCGAACATGGCGGGAGCGTCGGGTTGCTGCTCTCTGGTGGTCCCCAGGGCGAGCGCATGCGAGCTGCAGGCCGCGATGGTGTAAAGTTGGAAGATTATGGAAAAGCGCATTTTTGTCTTGTCGGGTTATCTGGTTTGATAAATTTGAGAGTAAACGACGAACTCAACGTGAGGAGGGTATCAAGTCGGAGTTGTTCAACGAGCAAGAAATACAATTGCAATTAAAATAAGACTGTGCCCAACGTGGGAATGGGAAGTGATGTTGTCAAAAGAGGGAGATAGAAAGGCAGTTGATCGCTTGATGATAGGATAAGAAAAGAAAGTATTTGAAAGGTAATGGACGACGAGAAAGGGCCCCCTTTATACATATCTTGGCTTAGCATCGATTGTTCCTATTCTTTGCGCGACTGGCTATTTCGCCCTCAACAGCCCAGTCGTGAGCAGTGATTTAATCCCAGATGCCGAAGATCGACAAATTTGAAACCTTGACTTAATTCTCCGAGATCTTTTTCTGTACCTCGTAAAAGTCGAATTTATGCTCGATCAAAAACTTTTTTTTTTTTTTCTGACAAGGACCTTTGAACCCCGTGTTAAAACCAGATGCACTAAGTCCAACAGTCGCAAGCTTTTTATCGAGGCAGATGAACAACATATTTTACTACCTGCTGAACATACTTGTTAATAATTGTTAATAATTTGCCGAACTTGCCTAATAGTCCCGGGTGACAGATCACAGGATATAGCTAAGAAACCGAACAAAAACCGCGCAAAGTTACAAAAATAAAAACGAGAATAAAAAATTAAAAAAAGAAAAATAAACTAAAAATGGGGTATTCAAGATTATGCAAGATCAAATTATGTAGATCCTTTAGTCACGTTCACGGGAGAATGACATTAGCCTTTCTGTAAAGCGGGGAGGGGCTGGTAACGAGAAATCCATTAATCCACGAGTGTGGGCTTTTTTTAAGTGGGAAAAGGATTAGCGTCGTGCAACTGTAGCATTTGCATCAGGAAAATACGTCTCTGCCTCGAGAAATTTACAGTAGTGGCAAGGCGCTAGCTAGCACTGCCGAACAGAGACGGCCGACTCATACCTAGGCTCCAGACTCGATGTTTTGCGTCAAATTAGATCGCCGCAGTCGTATCACGGGCTTATCTAGGTACCTGTCTTTTTTTATCATACCACGGTTGGAATCATGGACTTTTGTTATTTTTATTTTACATTCGTCTGGATGCATTCGGATTAGAACTAGAAAGAAAACGCAATTAATATGGTTTCCAGGAAGAAAGCTCACCAGTCCACGATTCCAATGCACTGTAGAATACGCGCAGGTCTCTATTTTTAGTTTGACAACTTACCATCATAGGTGTAATTTATTGCAACGCTGTTCGATGTAGGGTTTCTTTTTATGGAATTCTTGAAATCCTAGTTCCAAACCCGCTCTCCCTAACGGGGACTGTTGACGGAAAGCCACTTGAAAGCGGCAACCGAATATTGCTTTGTTAACCTGTGTAAACTTTAAACTGACTATCGATACGTGCTTTGCTTTATTAACACGTTCAAATTTAGCTAGCTGCACATGGGCTGAATTTTGATGACGATGATAAACGGGATTAAGGCGCAAATGTTTGCCTGGATTCTGGAAATCTGCGGGGTCACATTCGGGGGCCCCAACCCAGCGCCCCCACTCACTGTGTAATTTGACAACCATGCCATGCTTGCTACCTTGAGCTGCCAACAAGAAAGCCACCTCGCCACACACGACCTACCCGAGTAATTGAAGGATGCTCGATACGGTAATCCAACTCGGCCCAAACGGCGTCAAGGACGGGGAGTTGTGCACATTGCTCCGCGCGCATACCGTTGCGGCAGAGCAGTCAAAAAGCCGCCATAATAGCAAACTTATCACTCGCGCCGAGGATGCCGTAGCCTCCGACCCTGAAGTGCTGACCAGAGACGAACACGGCAATACTTGGCTCGCCATTGGCGATGATCGATGGTCGGCCGGTCGATTCGAGGCCGTCACCATCGCCGACTTGCGCGAGCGCGCCAAGCAAGCCCGCGCAGCGACTTCCCCTTCCGCAAGTGCACCCCGTTTGCGAATTTGGGTCTTCGGCGGGGCGTCCATCGCCACCGACATTGGTACCCTACAGGCCACCGCCGGGGACAATGCACTGTTCCAGGTCGCTTCGCAGTTCAACTGTCTGGAATCACCAGCCG
Source organism: Pyricularia grisea (assembly GCF_004355905.1). Lineage (NCBI taxonomy): Eukaryota > Fungi > Ascomycota > Sordariomycetes > Magnaporthales > Pyriculariaceae > Pyricularia > Pyricularia grisea. Next base: position 4,302,691 of record NW_022156718.1, read on the forward strand.
CGGCACAGCTAGCTCCCGTGCGCCACTACGTCCACGACAACACGCAGGGTCCGCGGGCCGCGGTGGGCGCTTTCCCCGCCGCGCTGCTGCGCCACTACCGCGCACCTGGTCCAGACGGGAAGCCGTTTATCCAGACGACCGACGGCATGCAGCTCGATCTGCTTGACCAGGCGATCAACCCGTCGCTCGGGGGCCGGCGCAATGGATACTTTGATGGCAGCCGGGCGCGCGACATCGCCGCCATCGTCGACGCGCTGCGTAACAACCAAGACGGGATCAAGGTCGGCCTGCAGATGGAGGCAGAGGTGGTACTAGGTGCGAATTGGTACGGCGCCGTGGAGGGCCGGCCGCGCATCGCGCAGGTCTTCACCTCGACCGTAGCGGGCGGCTTTTACGGTGGCGAGCGAGCATTTGGGAGCAGCTTCCCATCCGTCTGTGCGATACTGCTCCGCGCCGCTTACCGCGGTACTCTGCTCGCTGCGGCGGCGGGTAGGCGGCGAAAGGTGGTGCTGACGCTGATTGGGGGTGGCGTCTTTGCGAACGACCTGGCGGTCATTTGGACGGCTATCACCGAAGCCTTGGAGCATGTGGAGCCTTTGCTGAGTGGCGATATGGATGTGTTTGTGAATGTGCGGGACTTGCGGGACTTAACACGCGCGCTGCATGTCGACGAGCCCCTCAGGACGGTGCGACGGTGGGGAGGCGCTGTGATTCGGTTTGAGCAACATGGTCAAGTTCTTGTTGAGCGTTGATGAGTTGGGGCAGATAGTAAACTCATTGAATGTATTCGCCGCTAGGGGCTATATCATGGCTGTCCGGAAAGTTGGGGGCTCTAGGCCAAACGTCTACGGTATGCGGCTTATGCCAAGCGGAACAAAATAACTCACGGATTATCTGGACCCTTGGATCGCTGGAAACCAGTAATTTGTCTTTGAGCATCGTCACTCGTCACATGAGCCGCTACAAAGAAATGTTCAACCGCCTTTAGTCCACTCGAGGCTCCAAGCAAAACAAACGGTCGTTTGTTTCGATGACGTTGTCAATATGCACCCTGGACTCCTGTCATATATCTCACAGCACGTTTGCCAAGACTTGAAGATGTTGACTCATGTATTCCTTTTGCTTGTGACCAGTCTCATGGACTTGCTATCCCGGCTTGCTGTGTGTGATACCGTCAAGAAGTACAAATTTATTCACAATGCTTCTGAGATTTCATGTGACTCAATCCATACGATTGGAGGACCAAATGAGTGATGGTCATTCCACTAAGTTTACTAGCTACATTGCAATGTTCATTCAGCCTCTGGACACCGATAGCAATACAGGGGTTATGTCAGAACATGACTGCTTCAGCCTTTGCCATCTCCTTTCAGCCCCTTTCAACGTCGAACACTCCTATTTCTGACCAGCCCATGGTCATGAAGCTTGTGCATAGTCTTAAACCTTGATTGAGCGACGTAGCACCTGGAAGTCAGCCGGGACAGCCTCAGCGCCGGCGCCGGAAGCAGCAATGGCGCTCTTCAGACAAAGTAACACGTCAGCATTTCGGGTATACAGATAGTCTTTCCCATCACCTTTTGCCAAAAAGTGAAAGAGAATAGGAAGAACTCACCAGCTCGCTAACCTGATCATCCGAGAGGCTTGTAATGTTATACTCGGTGCCATCAGCAAGACCAAGCGTGTCAGGCTTGACCGTGGCTGTACATTTGCCTTGAGGCTGCTCGGCCGGACATGTATTGTCGATGGCGCGCTTGCGGTTGAGGAACCAGTACGAGCCACCCGTGCGATCGCCACGTGTAATGTACGGGATGCAGAAGAAGTCGTTGCCGTTGGAATCCCCTGTACCTCCTCCTGCGTTACAGCCTCCTTCAGTATAGGCCTGGCCGCGGATACGCCAGTCCCTCGGGATCTATAACACACGAATTTAAGTTAATGCTTAGTATCTTTCATGTCTTTTTTCTACTTTGAAAAGAGCCGTGTGAACGACCACAAAAAAGAGATAATTTTTGAAAAAGAACTCACGGCTGCAAAACCAACGCTTGCCCTTGAGCCGCCAAACGGAGTACAACACACGTTGGGGTTGAGATTGGCACAACCCACCCAGGCTCCGGAGCAGTTGTCGCCTACAAAGCCCCTGACGTCAATGGCCGACGCGGTGGCCGCAAGGGTGAGGAGAATTGCTGAGAACTGCATATTGAACTGTGTGCAGTAGAAATCTGGAATTCGGTGCTTGAGTTGCTAATTTGATCAAGGGATGAAGAGCTGGCGGGAGATGCTGGATAGAAGACAACCAGGAGCGATTTTGGAGGGAGCGCATGCCTCGCTTTTATACTGTTGTCCTCTCCTCAAATTTATTTCTCTTTCGGACTCTTCTCTTGATCAGCAGCCGTATACTTCCCCGGTGTGAGACTTTGCTGTTCACCATGGAGGCGAGGCCTTGGCTTGCTGACTATAACGCGCAATTGGGGAATAGTCTCGGGATGGATACTGAATCATTTTCCAGCATCTACACCGCTTGGTCTCTAACAAGCTCTCAGGGTTTGTTATTTTGGCCAAATCCATTACTCCCGCAACGTATCATATATGTTTCTTTCCATCTTCTATCCCATTCCGGGTACCTAAGTAATTGACAACTCGTCGCCATTCGGACCACTCCTTCATTTAAGTGTGGTTTTGGCCACTATTATCCGTTGTTTCTGCGTGGGGTCTGGATTCTGTTAGTTGCCAAGAAAGAAAATCGAGGCTCAAAGGGCGTCATTGTGGACCCAAGGTTTGACTTGGTGAGATTCCTATTCCGTTACTCATACTGGTTATATTATTTGCACCCGGCGAAAAACAGAATCCTTGCACCGCTGCCTGCAGTCGTGGGGCTTGGTATCGGTAGGTGAGATCACCGTGTAGCCGTTTAATGCATATAAGATGTACACAGGCTAAACATGTAAATTACCTGCTGACTCCTTTTCCAAGCAAGAGCCCTTCGTCTCCACTCGCCCGTGTGGTAAACGCACAGCTTACGTTGGAGAGGCGGGTTGGAGGGTGACATTCGGGTCATCGGGGGTACCCGCTCGCATTCCACTCGAACTCTCCACTGCATTCAAGCCACCCAGTCAGAAGTTGGGCTGATCATTGGTCCTGCACCCCCCTTATTGATGATTTCGTAGTAGTTTGTCGTGAGATGTGGATTGAAGGGCCTTTGTTGACTGGCGCCTAATCCTGTGTTATCCCAACCGAAAGTCCATTTTTATCGGAAGTGAATGCTTTTCTTCGCTTCTATCCTCGTCGCCCTTCTCATTGGTCTTTTCACCATCCTTGTGTTTTTCTTCATTCGTTTCCTTTGTTTCTTTCTTTCTTCTCCCACCCATTTTCTCTCCCTGAAGAGGGGCCTACGAGCGACAGGGGGGATGAGTTCATTTTGATGGAATGCGAGGGGTTGGGAAATATCGAAATGTGTAAAAAGCGAACAGGGTGGCAAACTCACTTCGTCCAATTCGGTTCCCGGTCTTCCTGCCAATCGTGTTCATCGACTTGAACAAGGCCCCGTATGGATAAACGCCTGGTCCGCCAGGCCTCTTTCACGTCCAGGCGACGTTCCAAATGTACTTTCTTACGCTTAAGTCTATTAGCCAGGAATTGCCTGTGTCGGGTAGGCTTTGCACAGCTTTTGGACCTTGGAAGGGCTCTTGCGCACTTCAGCCAGCGGGCTTTGTGACCAAGCCAAAAGGTCTTCGCTAACTTGTCGACAGAGAGGTCCTGGTAGCCCCCGTGCTTTAGGTTCTGCTGGAAGCGCTACGTGTAGGGGACAAAGTCGGTTATCGCATCGCGCTCCTAACATACCCTACTATCTCACAGCAGTGGAATTTCTTGCTGGGCGTTTGGATCCTCGGCTTGTATATGATAATATGTTGGATCAATGTTTTGCGTCTAGATATGGAAGTCACACGCAACGGACTTAGTATTATTTACAAATCCTTCAACTCTTTGGCCGTGCTGCCGATTATATAATGGTTCACGTCGGCTGGCACCCAGCTGGCCGCTGTCAGGACTCGTCTTTGCCATCGCCAGCAACATTGCGATTGGTGGCGGCAGTTTTTGAGATTGGTATTTTATCCGGGAAGCTCTTTTTTCGGGCATTTCCAGCTTCAACGTCCAGTGTTGCAAGGCCGCAAGAGCCAGATTTTGCATTAGTGTTAGTGTTACATATGGTTGTGGTTTTGATGAGGATTCCCGTTGCCGTTTCCACGAGTAGTCGACCACCACTTGTCGCAGCCTCCTGACGCTTGCCCATAACTTCTCATGGTGGTGGTCCCGCTTGACGCGTCAAAACTCTCTGGAACCGTCGCATAAACCTCAAATCCTTGGATGATGGACAGGACCTCGAGTGGGCCCTCTGGGAGGCACTCTTCAAGGTCTTGCTTTTCCAAATGCGTGCAGTTTAACCCCTTGGAGTGTGAGTACAATGCAGTTGACGACAGGCTCTGCCTGTTCCGTTACGGGTCGGCAATTGACAGCGTTGGGGCCCGCCTAGTGATCGACAGCAAAGGGTTCCTTGTCGATAGTGACGCTGCCCGGCTGCCGTATCCGAAGCCGTCTAACTCGAATTTGATTGGTGAACCCGCAAAGGAGAAGGGGCTGAGGAATGGACCCACTAATTAGGCATATATATAATGACGCACACTAGAGGATACGTGCAGCCTGAATTATAGGGTAGGAGAGCCATGTATTGGGTTGAGTAGCGCCATCTAGCTAAAAGAGAGCGGAGGCTCTTTTATCCTGCTCCCAACGCTGACTCAGCGCTCGCTGTCATGTGATGACTCGATCTATCGGATTATCTAATGCGACATATAATGTAAATTATCACATCAGGGCTTGGTTATGGTCCATCTTGACATCGTAGAATAGGTCGCGGGCTATCGCATCCATGGTGGCGATGGGTGACGATGTTGTTAGTAGAAAGGCTACAAGCCACCCGCCCGTAAAAACTAATACCAATTGATTTTGATCCCAGAATAAGCCTGGCCGAAGAATAGAGCAAGTCTGACCCGGCGTGATGAATTTTCAAAACTCCTGTCACTGGTCAGCTGGGCAAAGAATCATGAGATTCCCAGTAACTCTCAGTTGCTTGTGTTTTACATTCAATATTATGAGATTTCTGATGGTATTTACTGCCTCGAATTGCTTGGTAATTTGGGATACTTTGACTTGCTGCAGTGCCATTCTGGCCGCTGATATTAAAAAGCTGGTAAAGCGTGGCAAAATGTGAGCCGTTCCAGCCCGATTGGGTTTTAGAAGAAGAGAGCAACCTGCCGGGACATCACTTTCTCGAGATGCTTTTCTTTTAGGACTAAAGCTTTGTAGTTTTGCCACGCCACGTTTCGCTGCTTCTTTTCGATCACTTAATAAATTGTGCATTTATCGTTGGATTGCTCAGGACCAGGACAACTGCCGCATGGCAATCTAATTGAAAAGAACCGCCCTGGGACTTAAAATATTTGGTTCCACCCCAATTTATTATATGCGTGATTATGAGAGAAAGTCCGGTACGTATCTTCCGGTCTTCATGCCGAGATCTTACCCCTAACAGGGTTATTTTGGCCCTTGAATGTTATAAACCGCTATCGAAAAAGAATTTGGTCGGTAGGCATATGTATGAGAATGGATCTAAATGCACCCGCTGACCTTCCTGAAACTGACCAAATACCCAAACTTGTTTATTATCTAGTGAATGGGTGATACAGGCCTTTATAAATGGGTATTCCGCCTCTTAATCTTGGGGCAAAAGAAACCCTAGGAAACGGAAAAAAAACATATCCAAATTTCAAAACCTTGTTTCATCACACTGGACTCTATAAAAGCTGGTGCTTATATGAGCCGACTATTGGGTTCTGGAAAAATGACCATGAACCCCAGATCACGGGACATTATAGCCGCACTTAGCCGTCATCTCCTTGAGGCGAAGTAAGCGGCGATTAGAAATTGCCGACGCACCCCACATTTCGGCACTTTGCAATATATTACCATGGTCCTCTGGTTGGGGCACTTGTCAAACCCTCCATAAATTTTCACATATTTCAGCACAGCTCATAACGATTATGGAGGGGATATTCCCTTATAAAAGTTGGGCTATTTTCCAGTGACAGGGTCCAGTGTATAATGCTTCCACTGTTGGAATAGGGAGTTATGCGTTCAATTCATCAATTGAATGATAAGTCACGGGTTTGACCGCACGGGCCAATTACACGTGACTCACCTAACTAAGTGATGGTATAAAACGGAGAGGATATTTAAAAGCTCTTTTCTAGACTGTTAGATAGAATATGCACAATATACCTACGTTATCTTATAATAACGTTTTGTTAATCGATCAGCATAAAGAAAAGCCTATTAACAGGGCGGCTATTTTATAAAAGACCACCGCTAAATTATAATCGGGTGGATAACCTTGACTTAATAAAATAATATTAATACATAACGCAACATAAATAACAGCCAGTAACTAACTAGCGGCAACGGTTATAATAAAGAAAACGTAGTGTTGGTTTATGCTTTGAATTAATTTTTCACCAATGTAAAGTTAATATTAATAACATACATAATATCAAATGAAAAGCGGGGCCAAATGTAAATCGAATAATAATTTATTATAAATAATATTCGTTAACTGGATTAAGTGTAACCATGGCCAAAAAGGAGTGAATTTATAAAATACGTATGTAAATATAAAATTAATTAACGAAGGCAAATAAGTATAAAAGTAAGTCCGTTCTAGGTCTAAAGGTATACAAATACAGGCTTTTTACCCTATTATTATCTTATTTAAAATAACGCATAAATAATATTCCGATAATATTAAATTTAAATATAATTAAAATATAAAATATTTAATAATGTAAATTTTTAACAGGTAATGGAAACCTAAATAAACCTTTACTCGGTTATAAATTATTACAAATGGTTAAATATTATATATAAATAGCCAAAGTTAATTCTTTTTATAAATTATATAATATTATTATTATAATATTAATTAATTTAATTAAAACATCTTTAATAACATTATTTATATTCTGTTAAAAAAAGCGCGCCGCACTATAATTTATAATAAATTATCAAAACATAATTTAATTACTATTTCATGCCTTTAACTCAACAATATTACAAATATAAAAAAAGAAACAAATATAAAGGTTAATAAAATAATTGTAATCGTCGTAAAATTTCTTATAAATACACCTTCCTCTTTCCAAGCCATGAAAATACCAAACTCGCTAATATTCCATCTTTTGTTCTTAAATTTATTACGCCTTTATCTCTTAAATCAAATTTTACTTATTAAAATGCGTTTCGAACTCCCCCTTATTATAGCTTTTATCGCCCATGTGGCTCAGGCCAACCCCACGTTACTTAATAATTTAAAGGCTCGCCAGCTCGAACATGGACGTAAGTTTCCCTCACAGTTTTATTGACTACTTACTAACGTTTTTATTTTCAAGATGGTGTGACCGATTACGACGAATGTGTTCGGCTCTGTCTGGAACGTATTATGCTCCAATATAACAGACATGCAACCAGTGATGAGAGTAGGGATTGCGATACCGGTTGCTCTGAAAAACATTCCCACAGGGCTTCAGGAAGGGAAAGTAAAGAGTCCCCGCGGATGGCTGGAGTAAAGCAAACCCGAAATTAAACGGTTAGGGAATTAAGTGTAAAGCTTCTTAATATTATAAATATTTGGTAGAATTTACAGGTCCTGGCGTTTTTAACAAGCGTGGCGGTTTTATAGTGAAAAGTTTAAGTTCATCTTTTAAACAGGCTGGTTTGCCAGTCTTATAACTTGCGAAAGTGTATTTAGTAAATTAATATTGCGAATGCTTGGTTTTAACCTCTGCCCCTTTTAAGTTTCTATAATCGGTAAATGTTAATACGTCTTTCGTTCTATTAATCGATTAACAGAACGTTATTATGAAACAAAGTGGTTATATTATATATATTTTATTTAATAGTTTAAACAAAAGCTTTTAAAATATCCTTTTCGTTTTATACCATTATTCAAATAGGTGAGTTACGTGTAATTGGCCCGTGCGGCCATTCCCGTAACTTATTGTTTAACGTTGCGTACCCCCTGTTCGGCACCCCCCCTGTTCGGCACCCTGAAAATCTAACAACGAAATGCCTACTTTTATAAGCTGATTTAAATATAAAATTATCAACGGACAAAAATACAATCGTTTTCACGCTTCTCCGGTTCATTAACCTCTTCTTCATCAGCTAAAGGTTCCAAATTTTCTATATCCTTTTCCTGCAATCCAATAATGTTCTGTTTGTTAACCAAAAGCTCGTTTGGATCCGGAACCACCCTCCTCCTTTTAACCGGCCGTATTGCCTCCAGTTGTGCTTCCAATAAGCTGATTTTTTGCTGGGCGCTAGCCAAAAGGGTATCTTTAGCTTCGAAGCTTTTTTGGACTTTTGCAAATAAAAGACGTGAAGTAGCGTTGGTTTTGTTGGATTGGGAAAGTTTTTGCAGTTGAAATCGGACATCTCGGGTCGTTTTAGGGGTTTTCCAAATAAGTAAAGACGGGTCGTTAATTTTTTGGGCTGGGCTTTCCGGTGTTTTATCCCTTTGCAAACCGTTGTTTTTATCTTTTATAACGTTGGCATTGCTATTTTCTAACAAAAAAGGGCTTAAAAGTGGTTTAACCAAGTTTACCGGCCATAACCCCGTTGTACGCCAACCAGATTGAATGGTTTTTGCTATAAATGCTTTTAATCTGGCTTTTCGATAACAAAGTAGGAAATTTCGTTTTCCAATAATTGTTGAACAGCAAAATTGGCTAACAAATCCAAGTTGACGTCGATAAGCTTCTTTTAACGGCCCAAAAACCGATAGATCCAATGGTTGGAGAACGTGTGACGAATGAGGGGGTAAATATAGGAGTTGAATATTGTTTTGCAAGCAAAGAAGCATAAATTCGTCCGTTATATGTGATCCATGGCCATCCAAAACTAATAACCGCTTTTCAGGGGTTAAAGGTTGGGTATACGGAATAAACACTTTTTTTAACCATTCGATAGCCGTTTCGTTATTTGTCCACCCGTTTTCGGTTGCGTGAAATTTCCAATTATCGAAAAGGCTTAAATCCGTCGGAAACCATTGTTGTTGTACGTTTTTTCCCTTAAATATAACAAGGGGAGGGAGGGCAACGCCCGTAGCCGATATACATTCGATTATAGTCGTCCAACCCCGCGTTCCGGGCTCTTTCCGTTGCAACGGCCGGATCCCGTTAAGCCCTAATACCAGGCCGTTAGATCCTTTACCTTCCATTATACCGGTTTCGTCCATATTCCAACGGTTTTCCGGTTTAATAGCGTTAATAACCGGGTTCGTAATATAAAGCCACCAAGATTTAATTACCTCCGTAGTAGCGCCATTAACCCGGGCGTTATCTATTCGACGGGGCCTTTGGGTCTTAAGGATTGGATAACGAGCCAAAAAACGAGTTATCCAACGTTTTCCAAGGCCTTTTGTCTCTCCGGCGGCTTGAAGAATTCGTTCGGCAAAAAAGCGTAATTCTTGATGCGTTGGCGGAAGCCCTAAAGCTGTTTGGGTAAGTACCCAATCAGCCAAATGCTTTTCCTGTTCCGTAGAAAGCCTTTGAAAAGGGCTTTGTGCTTTTTTATAAGCTTGAGAACCTTTAAGTCGACTTTGAAGTGTAGACCTAGGTATTCCCCATTTTCGGGAGGTTTTTGCAATTGGATTGCCATTATTGACGTCGTTAATTGCAGATATAAGCTGTTTTTCAGTATATTGCTTCATTGGAAAATGGAGAATCAAGATTAGAAAAAAGTAAATCCAAAAGTGAAAGATTCATCGAGATATTTATAATAGAAGTTGGAGGATAAAAATAAAAGTGTTGTTATTTTTGGGTGCCGAACAGGGGGGGTGCCGAACAGGGGGTACGCAACGTTACTTAATGGTTTTTGCTGACGTTGGTAAGGGTGTGGAAGACATTGAAAACGAACCGTTACCTTGGGCTGCGATGCTAAGTGAGCAGCTTTTCAAAATGTTAACTCACATGGCGTATGTGTTCCAACGTTAGACGTACCTAAAGCAGGGCGCCGTGCTAGGTGGCCTGGCGTTGCAAGCCTCCAGGTGACGTACGCCTTCCACTACTGTCAGCCACAGACAAAAGAGGTAAAACTGCATTTCAAGAGCTTAAAGAAGCAAATCCAGTGAGCTGTGATGGAACAGTGTGCTTTCTAACTTATATATACAAAGCTTTGTCAAAAGCAGTTTGGTATATTGGTAAAGACAATATATCACGTTCAATTGAGGCCGCTTCAATGCGTACAAATATCTGCGGAACATGAGACTAAACGCCATTGATTGTCAGTTGCACATCGTAAGTTTGTTTTGGTGATTTTTGGTGTAACTCGCCCAAATTTGGCGTCCATAGTTCCCTGGGCCTGCCACGGCAATAAACCTGGATGCTTTTCGTGACCAAGAGTTCCAGGATCTTCTTTCGCCTTGTTAAGTAGTCAAGTAGCGTCAGGCTGTCCCCACATTTTGAA
>NW_022156718.1:4313350-4353546 GCF_004355905.1 Pyricularia grisea
TTCAAGCCGCCGGAGAGACAAAAGGCCTTGGAAAACGTTGGATAACTCGTTTTTTGGCTCGTTATCCAATCCTTAAGACCCAAAGGCCCCGTCGAATAGATAACGCCCGGGTTAATGGCGCTACTACGGAGGTAATTAAATCTTGGTGGCTTTATATTACGAACCCGGTTATTAACGCTATTAAACCGGAAAACCGTTGGAATATGGACGAAACCGGTATAATGGAAGGTAAAGGATCTAACGGCCTGGTATTAGGGCTTAACGGGATCCGGCCGTTGCAACGGAAAGAGCCCGGAACGCGGGGTTGGACGACTATAATCGAATGTATATCGGCTACGGGCGTTGCCCTCCCTCCCCTTGTTATATTTAAGGGAAAAAACGTACAACAACAATGGTTTCCGACGGATTTAAGCCTTTTCGATAATTGGAAATTTCACGCAACCGAAAACGGGTGGACAAATAACGAAACGGCTATCGAATGGTTAAAAAAAGTGTTTATTCCGTATACCCAACCTTTAACCCCTGAAAAGCGGTTATTAGTTTTGGATGGCCATGGATCACATATAACGGACGAATTTATGCTTCTTTGCTTGCAAAACAATATTCAACTCCTATATTTACCCCCTCATTCGTCACACGTTCTCCAACCATTGGATCTATCGGTTTTTGGGCCGTTAAAAGAAGCTTATCGACGTCAACTTGGATTTGTTAGCCAATTTTGCTGTTCAACAATTATTGGAAAACGAAATTTCCTACTTTGTTATCGAAAAGCCAGATTAAAAGCATTTATAGCAAAAACCATTCAATCTGGTTGGCGTACAACGGGGTTATGGCCGGTAAACTTGGTTAAACCACTTTTAAGCCCTTTTTTGTTAGAAAATAGCAATGCCAACGTTATAAAAGATAAAAACAACGGTTTGCAAAGGGATAAAACACCGGAAAGCCCAGCCCAAAAAATTAACGACCCGTCTTTACTTATTTGGAAAACCCCTAAAACGACCCGAGATGTCCGATTTCAACTGCAAAAACTTTCCCAATCCAACAAAACCAACGCTACTTCACGTCTTTTATTTGCAAAAGTCCAAAAAAGCTTCGAAGCTAAAGATACCCTTTTGGCTAGCGCCCAGCAAAAAATCAGCTTATTGGAAGCACAACTGGAGGCAATACGGCCGGTTAAAAGGAGGAGGGTGGTTCCGGATCCAAACGAGCTTTTGGTTAACAAACAGAACATTATTGGATTGCAGGAAAAGGATATAGAAAATTTGGAACCTTTAGCTGATGAAGAAGAGGTTAATGAACCGGAGAAGCGTGAAAACGATTGTATTTTTGTCCGTTGATAATTTTATATTTAAATCAGCTTATAAAAGTAGGCATTTCGTTGTTAGATTTTCAGGGTGCCGAACAGGGGGGGTGCCGAACAGGGGGTACGCAACGTTAAACCGTAAACCACAGGCGCATGTCGGGGGTTGCTTTAAATTGCGAGAGGAGCCTCCCTATACACAATTTATGCTGCGAGTAAACCTATGCATGCAAAAGCAAAAAGTTATTACCGCTTAAGTCTCCGTAACGGGTTATTCGGACATGTGTGTTAGTAAATAATGCCCGCCAGTACGGACCGTGATGGCTGTCTGCAGGGGCTTCGCGATTACTATACAGGCAGAAGGATGCTGCCCGTCAAAGAAGAGTGATCAATTGGTCCAGGGACTTAAAATATGCATACAAATCCCTGAAAACCAGGTGTATTGAGAGCAAAGTGCAATAGAGCTCCAGAAAGCGAGAAGGCCTATCAAGTGTATCCGGATCTGCCCTGCGCTACCGCGGTACGAACCCCAAAAGAAGATGCAGGCTCAAGGGAGGAGAATGGAACGAAACTAGTATGCGCATCTTTTCATTATTTCGAATGCTTGTTTTTCCCACAGGCTGCCAATTGAACAGAAAGTGGTGTCAGACAAGGCACGGGACACTGTGCCGCACCCTCAATGAAGAAAAGGGCTTCGCCCCTGTAGGCCTGTAAAGTCCGTCCAGGCAGCTTTCCGTTACCTTTTCCAATTTTCTTAAGGTCGTTTGGATTTACTTACGCAGCCGACACTCGTTACCCGACTTCTACCTCTACCCTCAAACAATTTCGACCGCGCGTTCTTCCACGACATACGTCGTATACGGGAACCGACTTGGTGCTGGACGACCATCCTAGTTGTTGCAACCCTTCGATATCTGGTGGTGTCTTTGATTATCATACACCCGACAACGATGTCTTAAGACCAAAAAGATTCAGGGTTAGTTCTGTTCTCGCAGAAAAGAAAAAAATGAGAAAAAGAGAAAAAAAGAAAGAAAAAAAGAACACAACAACAACCGGCTGAACACATTTTCATGTCAGTCGCTGTCGTAGGCAACTATCTTTATATCGAAGCAGGGTAATTACCCCGCAATGCCTGGAAAGAGCGTCAAGTTCCCCAATTGTCCTGGCAATTTAACCACAAGGGCCAAACACACTTTGCATGCAACCATACTAACATGTCATCTTGCCACAGTGAAAAATACTTACCCCATTACCCTCGATTCAGCATAGACAAACAAGACCGTCTCCATCACATGAACTAGCATGAACGAAACCCTCCCCCGGTAAACTCTGTCTCCCTTTGGACTGATGACCAAGCCAGCCCCAAAAAGATGTACCGCTGGAGAGGGGAGGGGTTACAGATAAAGGCATTTGAGCAAGCGCGGAATGCACGCCTCGGGAGTTTCTCCCCGGACGACAATGGAGGTGGCTCCTGGGCAGCCAAGCCCCTACCCAAGCCGCACACGATCGCATGCGTCACGGGAGCGAGCTCCACCGGCTTTAATGAAGTAGGATCTAGCCTTGGCGGCTTAAGAAACCCAGGCACCGACCAAGAGATATTTCGTGACAAGTTCCGGTACCGGGCCTAATCACGCACGAGATGTCGTCCAGGACATGGGCCGGCGTGTCCGCGCTGCCGTTTTCGACCTAAGACTTGCACACCTGGGGCTCCACCCTCTATCCCCCATCACTGGGAAGCAGGGGCGGCAGCCTCACCGGCAGTAGTAGTCACCGCGAAAGTCTGACGAGCTGCTCTCCCCGATTGCTGTTTCCGAGCTGAGCTTACCAAGCGGCGTTTCTGAGATTCAATATGCAACCAAGATTAATAAAATGCACGGCCATTCAATTATATATAGAATAGAGGGCGAACATTGGTGACATAAAATAGACGCGCGGTAACTTTCCTCTAATGATACTAGTCAAATACATGTGAGATGTGATTTATGGAGTTGAATTTGAATTTACCGGACGTCACCTGGCAGCAATCGAGTAGGATTCAGCTGTTTACTTGGCAGCCCAAATTTATTTGACAGCTGGCGAGTTTGCTTTTTGTTAAATTATTGTTGAGGAGACGCCTGACTGGGACATGCACGCTGGTTGGGGATTTCCTAGGACCCGACTTCCACCTCCCATGCTATCATGGTTACTTCTGCTGATCAGCAATGTGGAAGGCACAAAGAAGGTAACGAGCAGCAACCTAGCATCACCATTGTGTTATTTACGTGGTAAAGCTAGGGACGCCCAGAAACACATGTCACGACCTTCCCTTTAAGGGCTATTATATCGTGGATGATTGATTGGCGGGTTAGTTGTGGTTGGGTGTCGGCATTGTCGGATGATGAAATTACCCCGCATCTGCAACCAATTGCGCCTAAAAAGTAACCCACTGCTACAACGTAGCACTGAAGAAGGTTTGAGGGGCGGTTATCAAGCGAGAGGTACTTCAACTTATGGTGAGAATCTATTGTGACCGAGTTTTTTGATCGACAACCCGTCAAAACAAGGTTACAGTAGCAGGTACATAATTTAATTTCGCGCCAAGAAGAGCACTTCGTAAATTTCCCGGAACCGTCAAAGGGTCCGAGGAAAACTTTATTTCCCCTGAAAGTCCAATAATTTTCGTCTGCTATTTATCGTCTTTTCAGAAACAAATATTTTGAGCCTTTAGAAGGTATACAAACAAAACATTCTTCTTGATTTGGATTAACGTATCTCTTCTACGGCCCATAAAAAATGAAGAATCATGCTTCCATGCTTGCCGCACTTGGCACCATCGTCTCCGCAGTGCTATCTCAGGACTTGCCCCCGCTCACTTCAGTAAGTAATACCGGCTTTTTTCGCTGCTGCTCGTAGTTCATCCCAACTAACAGCACAAACAGGATGGCCTTCGTGGCCTCATCACCGCGGACGCTCTCATGGCCAAGGCCAAAGTCCTTGAAGACTGTGCCTACGCCACACCAGCACGGAACAGATTTGTCGGCACCACTGGGCTGGATACGTCGCTACAGTGGGTCTACGACACCTTGACAGCCCTTGACTACTACGACGTCAAAAAGCAGAAGTTTACTGTCAACAGGGGTGGGTCTGCCTCATTTTCCGTCGCCGGCAAGACGTACACCACAGCCACCTTTGACGGAAGCCCTGCCGGCGAGGCAGATGGAAAACTCGTACCCGTCGCCAACCTGGGCTGCAGCGCCACCGACTTTCCTTCTTCCGTCTCGGGAGCCATTGCTTTGGTCGCTAGAGGCACATGTGGCTTTGCCGACAAGGCCCGGTTCGCCGGTGCAGCGGGTGCCAAGGCCGTCGTCATTTACAACAACGTCGCCCAGGGTGCCGCGGCGGGCGGGCTAGGCAGTGGCACGTTCCCTCCGACTGTCGGGATCAACCAGGCAGACGGGCAGGCCCTTGTCGCCGCGGGCCAAGGCCAGGAGGGTAGCGTTTCGGTCACCATCAACACGGTCAGCACGTACAACATCATCGCGCAGACGCGCAGCGGTGATACGGCTAATGTCCTACAGCTCGGCGCGCACATGGACAGCGTTGAGGTGTGCCCAGGCGTCAACGATGACGGGTCGGGCTCCATTGGGATCCTAGAGACTGCAATCCAGCTGGCAAAGTTTCAGCCGCCCAAGAACACGGTAAGGTTCAGCTGGTGGTCCGCTGAGGAGGTCGGACTTGT
Source organism: Pyricularia grisea (assembly GCF_004355905.1). Lineage (NCBI taxonomy): Eukaryota > Fungi > Ascomycota > Sordariomycetes > Magnaporthales > Pyriculariaceae > Pyricularia > Pyricularia grisea. Next base: position 4,318,369 of record NW_022156718.1, read on the forward strand.
CGGCTCGACCCATTATGTCAAGTCGCTGTCGCAGGAGGAATTGGACAAGATACGGCTATATCTTAACTTTGACATGATTGCGTCAGTCAACTGGCTCTATGCAATCTATGCCTCAAACGGCACGGGCTTCGACGGCAGACCGCCACCGCCTGGCGTTGTCGAGGCGGAAAGTGTGTTTCAAGAGTACTTTGACAACGTGGCAAAGCTTAATTACACCAGTTTTGATTTGCGCAAGGCGAGCGATCACGGCCCTTTCATCGATGCGAAGGTCCCAACCGGTGGGCTGTTTGCAGGGGGCTCAGAAGCAAAGACAGCGGAGCAGGTCGCGCTGTTTGGCGGGACGGTGGGAGCTCCTTCGGACCCAGAGAATCACAAAGTTGGCGACAACGGTGAGTTGCTTTTTAACTCCGGCTTGACTTGACTTTTGAGGTTTAGACCTCGGAGCATCTCCCATTTGTAACAACCATTGTATGCCAGCATCAAATGTTCACCCGGAGCCGTTCGAGGCCATGACCAAGGCTATAGCCTATACCGTAGCCCTCTACGGAAAAAGCTTTGACCGCCTGCCTCCACGGTCACCAAGTTTAAGCAAGCAAACTCGGGATTTACAGTTCGGCGAAATAAAGTTCACGGAGGCCCTTTGCGGGTGCCAAAAACCGCTAGCTGTAGTCTAAGCAATGGAATATAAAGGTACGTACTGCTTTTAAAATTATATTTGTATTATATTAATTATTTAATAGGAGTTGTATTCTCTTTGCGATAGGTGGAATTAAAACAATATTAATAAAAGTATATTTACATACAATATCTTATTATTAATAATTAAATATATCTCCGTAAAAACTTATTAAAATGTTTAATAACGTGATATACCCCCAATTCGGCACTTTAAAACTTGATAATTAGGTTTTTTATTTTGCGAAACGATTTAAAAATATAATTATTAACGCAAAATTATATATTTAATTTCTAATGTAATTTAAAATAAATATTTATTACGATTTTATAACCTATTTTAAATTATTATTCCCGGTATAATTAAAATATATGTATAAATGAAAATAAAATTTTTACTTGCAGGGACTTTCTTATAAGCACCGGAGGCTCCCTAAAAAATCGCGAGCTTCACTTTAAGCCTTGTGGGAACCCCTAATAAATAATTTTATCCGCTTTAGGGTAGCCCGCCTTGTTTACTTAGGCCGACGCAGGTATTTACGGGTGGGTTTGGCAAGCGTTAAAGCCGGTTAAAATTATTTTTATAATTGCTAAATATTTAATTTGCCACTTAGGTTTTAATTTGCCCTTTACATTTGCGGCATGCTAAATATATAAAACCCTCTTCGTATATTGACGTGCGCATACATTCGTCCTTTCCGGCTAAAATAACATTTCTTTTGTCCGATATGCCCACGATATTAATTACCACTTTAATATAATATAATACCACCTTTATTACTAGGGTAAAAACTTTGCGTATTTTCCTACGTTAAATCCAAAACATTATCAGGTATTAATGTAGGTCTTATTTTTATTCTGGCCCGTCATCCCAGAATTTAATTTATTTTTCATGCGATTATATAATTAATAAGGTCATTAGGTTGGTTTAATTTCTTTTAAACCTAATGTCCAGTCGAAATTTCTCTGGTATTTTAATAAAGCGGGGGAATTTTCAAAATCTTAATGCCACAATAACGGTTATAAGACGGAGGTTTTGCTGGTGTAATGGCGGGCCTGTGGCGCGGCTTAACCTGGCCGTGAGAAAAAGCCTTTGTTTAAATATATCCAACCTGCTTTTAATACTCAACTTTATACACCGCGTTTTATAAAGTAACGTAAAAATAAACTGGTTATTCCTATATGGCAGGTGAGCTGCCATTTCAGGACGTATTACCAACACGTTAAACCGGTATTACGGAGGGCAGGTGGAATTACACCAGTTTTAATAAAATTATCCCACATGAGAATAAATATTAATATAATTAAATACGGTATACGGTCACATGTATTATCCACTGTCAGGTTGGATATAATTTATATTGTAAAAGATCAGCTTAATTTTCAAAATTTAATAGCTTTGAATATTTTATCCCCTCCCATCTCGTAGCGGTTTTACGGTAATTAATACCAAACTAGCCACAAAGAACATGTTGAAAGTATAAAAGTCGCTATCGTTTATCGAAAATAACATCATGGTCATCGCAATGTTTTATTTACTATTCCCGCCCTGCAGGATTGTAAATTCCTTCCTCGCCCCTTAATTGCATTCGCAGAGACGCTGAACCGCGGCTCTATCCCCATTTTGTGCCTGGACTCTGCAGTCATTTATTGCCTATAAATTAAGTTAGAGTAAATATTATTGCAAACTTAAAAGTATAATAACCGCAGGGATAAATAAAAGATATAAAGGTAAAAGTTTATAAAATATTATTTTCAATCCACTTACTGGTGTGGAGCCAATTTTTTCGCAACCTTTTACGCAAGCAGATTTAAGTTCGCCGCATGGATCGAAGGGCGCAGGTGTCGAACTAGCAGCTTGCGCGCTATTCGCAGGTGTCGCAGCCACTAAAATATTGGTGGCCACATTGAGGAAAAGAATAATGAACGACTTCATATTTGCTTGTTAAAAAGAGGTTTTAAATAATTGTTTTAATAAAGAGAGAAGTTAATAATTTTATTGGCCGAGTTGTATAACATGTAAAGAAATTAGCAACCCGAGAAACTTTAGGTGTCGTTGTATTTATACAGCAGCTAATGGACATGGTTAATTAAATAATATTCTTAACGTTAAAATTGTAATTCATAAAATACTTGAAACTTGGCTGATACATTTTTTAAAACGTTTATAATATTATTTCTAACACGATTTAAAACAGGGGCGAGAGAATTTTTAAAATAAGTCATCGCCGCTGACTAGTAAGGGAAACGTTACGTTATTTATTTATATTTAACAGCCGTGTTTATACACCCGGTGTAAATTATATTATTAGCCAGAAATTTCTAGGGTGTAGGCCCGGTGCGGTGCATTACTTTATACAGCAGGTTTTATATGTATTTAACCCTGTTTAATTTTAGTTCAACTTATTCTTGGAAATAATTCACGACAAGGGGGACGGCCAAAGACATGTATTAACGGATTGGGTTTTGCCGGATTGCGAATTCCCACGATTCCGGCGATGAAGGACCGNTCCCCCTCCAATCCACCGCGACTGGGCTACCTACCACGACACGAGTTGAAAAGATGTAAAATCCGTGACAAATGTTGGAACTAGTCTCATTGTTTAAATTAAACGACCCCGAATGAAAGCGATTTTTATATGGACCCACAGGTATAAAACAAAGCCACGAATCAACCACGGTTTACTTGTGAATTGTGCCATTAAGGGATAAGCCCGAAAATTATATTATGATTTTTTTGCAAGGCACCGTGGTCGAGTGAACGAGGCGCGTGCAAATCCAAATTTATATTTTAAAATTTTAAACGTCGGCGAATATAATTTTAGGGCTTACCGTCAGACCGCCAACTTTAATTATTGGGGCTCGCGGTTTAGGGATAAGCTCTGAGATTAGGTCGTTAGCAATTGTTCGACGCAATATTACTCACGAATGTCAGAGCACCACGCATTAAACAATGTGCCGTGCAGATCAAACGATTCTGTCTCTAACATGATTTATTTGGCTAATTAATCCAACTTTGCGTGCCTTTATCTGTGCTGTTTCTAGTGGGGTAGTAGTCTGCACTAATAACACCCTTCCTAGTACAAGTTCACGATTTGCTCCTATCGATAAAGCCCCATTTTATCCATTAAGTGGAGATAAACGGCCGCCGGGCATCACTTAATTGGTTAGGTAGGTTAATTAGCGGCTGTTGCCGAGGTAGCAGCTTATTGTACCCGCTCCATCTTCTTCGCAATAATGCGGGGGAAGAGCGATGAAAACAAACACCACCAACTATCGCACCCGTCGGGCCACATGAGAGCATGGCGCGACCATATTCGTCACCTAACCTGTAATTTATGTCTTATCCAGGGTCCTATCAACGTATCACCAACTGGCTCGTTTCTGTCCCTATCGGTGCCCTCGGCGCCAGCGGCAGCGGGCGGCAGAAGCGCAAGTTAGTCCAAGCGATCAAATCAGACTTCACCCCGCCTGAGTCCCCTACCCGGCCGCCGCAAACAGTACTCCGGATCAGCCAAAGAACAGCGCCGGCAACACCCACAATATCCGCCTCCACATCTTCCCGTACCGGCTCCTCCTGCACAAGATCAACGGCTATAAGCAACGGCCGCAGTCGCTCGGCGCGCAAGAAAAGAGCATTGCTGGAGCTGGGAGAAGAAGATGGAATACAGCCCAGAAATTTTAACACAGGGCAAGTCCCCGAATCTTTGCTAGGGTTCGAAGACGAGATTCTGGATGTTGGTAGTCGTGGTCGCGCGATTGTCCCGCCAGAGACAAGGTTCAAAATATTATTTTATATATAGCGAAAATAATTATAAAGAATAAACGTTTAAAAAAACCCTAATTTCGGGCTTCATAGCGATATTTTTATTATATTTTTACCACTTTTATTCAATTAAATATTCATAAATACAAAACACATAATGTTTTAACTATATCGCGGCTGCGTATATAATGCCTGTACAATGCGGATATTGTGCAATTACTTCCACATGCGGCGATAATCGACAAATTGTCCTCAAATTAAAACGGGCGCGACTTTTTCGGCCGATTCAATTGGTCGAAAAGCCATGTGGCTGAAAGGTACATGGAACGCCCGGTTCACCCTGCAACGCAGGGGGGTTTAGTCTGAGCATTGAGACTACGGTTGGAATAATCACTGCCCTTATACAAGACGTATAGGTATACCAATTGGCGAGTAGGCGAACTTTTGACGTGGACTCGCAAGAACCAATCTCATAATCCCAAACGCGTGGTATGGAAAAGTGCAGTGGCTTGAATGGGTGATTACACGTGCGTGTGTATAAACTTGCAAAGAGGCAACGACTTTGGTGACTGACATGCCCAGCCTTTCATGGGGTTGTAGTCTCTGGGATCAAAATAGGAGTGACGACGGTTCAGTTAGTATAACGGCGTCCCAGCCGTAACAGTGTATAAATGACGTGACTACATGTCCTCGCCGAACCGCCTACGCTCACATAAGCCTGAAAGGTTTCGAGATTATAGCAACTGAAATCTTTTCCCACCACAACGGTATTGTGTCCACCCAACTAGAGGCACGTGTCCACTTGGTGGTTATTTTATCATTGGAGTAGTAGAAGTGAAATGACTGGCCGCAAAATAAAGCAAAAGAAGTCTCTGCTCTGTAAGCCTGTCCGTTGTTTTTAAGCATATTGATATCTGAAAAAACTTAGGTCTATTTAACATGAGACTGCCTAGAGTTACAAACTAAAATAGAACAAAACAATCAACCACTTTTCCTAAAATCAATGCCAAGCCTCTCCCTTTTGCAACATGGCCAACGTCACAGGGGCGTTGGCTGAAGCACAGAGGTAATCCCCAAGCAGCTCGCTCATGCCTTTAGCCTGTGCCCTCGCCACCCACTCGTCCATCTTTAGCACCTCGAACTCGCAGCCTGCCTCACGCTGTAGCGTGGACCTGAGGTCCGCCAGCGGGATGATCTCGTCGCCGCTCTGGTACAGGTAACACACGTGGCCGGGCCAGAAAAAGTCCCTGTAGACCTCGTCGACGATCTCCGAGGCCGTCGTCTCCACCGCGACGAAGTCGAGCCAGCCGTTCCACGAGCACACCTCGGGGATGGACCTGAGCTCGCGCGAGTAGTGCATCAGGTTAGAGATAAGGTCGCCGGCCGGCCGGCCCGCCGCCGCCGCCTCGGGGTTTTTGATGGAGGACGGCCGGTGGATCCAGATGGGCAGGTCGCACTTGTCGCTGACCTTTTCGAGGTACCGTTCGCTGGCCCACTTGGTCGCCACGTAGCCGGTCGCGTTCCTGCTCGGTATGGGAGGGTAGTCTTGGACCGACTCGAGGCCCCAGGTATCCTTTTGCGTGAGCTGGACGATGCTGGCCGAGGAGATGTAGTGGAAGGAAATGCGGCGCGGCAGGCACAGGCGTACGAGCTGCTTGGTGCTTTCATAGTTGGCCGGCTTGAGGGTGGCGTAGGTCTTCATGAAGGACACGTCGGCGCCGTTGTGGATTACGGCGTGCGCCTCGGAGAAGATGTCGGCGAGCTCCTTGGTGGGCATGCCAAAGTTGCGAGCTGCCAGGTCTCCTCGGTGCACCACAACCTTGGGGGAGCGGAAGAGGTCGTCCTTGGGATCGCTGCGCACCGCGAGGCAGTGAATCTTTTCCACGACGTTGTCCTGAAGCAGTCGCCCCAGGATGGATCTGCCGAGGAAGCCCGTTGCGCCGGTGAGGACGACGACGGTAGGGTTCCCAAAGTGGTCGCTCTCGCCGCGCACGTCGACTAGGTCCGGAGAGATGCGTGTTTCCTCCTCCCAGTCTGTCTCTGTGGTCCGAGTGGTGCCGAGATGCTTGTTGGGACTCTTTGATGCTGGTGTCGAGCTGGAGGAGAGCGGTGCTATGAGGGCCGCCATGGTTGCCAGCGTGCCTGCCTCAAACAGCTGGAACAGGGTGGGCCTTGTGCCGAAGGAGGCCTCGATTGCCGACCGAAGCTGGACGAGCAGGATGGAGGTCCCGCCGACGTGGAAGAAGTTGGACTCGTTGGTGATTTGGTACTGCGAAATCACACCCTTTGTTATGACTTGAGTCCAGAGCTGCGCCAGCCGTGATTCGGTGTCTGTGAGGTGAGCATCGCTGTTGACGGCCGACTTGCGATCAAAGTCTTGGGTCTGAGGCAGATCGAGATTCCTGATGGCGATCCTATCGACCTTGCCTGATGCATTGGTGGGGAACTTGTCAACGGGGAAGATTGCTGCCGGGCGCATGTACTGTGGCAAAGGAAGCCGAGCCAGAACGCGGCTGAAGTCGTGAGAGGCCTTGGGATCAGCCACAATGGCAAACGCAATCAAGGAGCTGGCGCCCGTCGCCTTGTTGTTGTGCGCCGTGACCACAACGTCGTTGATCTCGCCTTGGGCGGTCTTCATGATGGCCAGCTCAACCTCGCGAACGTCGAGGCGCATTCCGCGGAGCTTGATCTGGGTATCGCCGGCGATCCTCCCCTTGAGCTTGAGCGTGCCGTCGGTTGGGTCAATCTTGCCAACGTCTCCGGTCAGGTGCAGACGGGTCCAACCGCTCTGGACGAACTCGGAGGAGGCCCACTTGTCATGCTTGAAGGCGGCAGCACTCAGCTTGTGGTCACTGTACCCCGCGACGACACCCCCACCGCCGATTGCGATCTCGCCGGTGACGCCAGCAGGTACGATGTTCTGGTCGGCGTCGAGGATGTAGACCGAGACATTGGGCCAGGGCTTGAACCCTCCCGCCTCGGTGTTTGGCGGCGCGTCGCTGCGGTAATCGACCGCCCTCATGGCGCAGCAAAACGTGATCTCGGTGGGGCCGTAGCCATCGAAGAAGGCCAGATCCGGTTTGTCTATTTTGCGCAGGCCGTTGATCAAACTCTGCTTGACCGGTTCGCCTCCGCACACTACTTTTCTCAAGCTGGACCTGCCAAGCTCCAAGAGACTCCCGTGCTCGATCCAAGAGATGACCTCGGATGGGGTGGCACTTGTGAAGGTGATGCCCTCTCTGGCGATTATGGACGAGATGGCCTCTGGGTCGCCGCGCAGTGCCCTCGGGACGACGTGTACAGTCCCTCCGTTGGCGAGGTCAAGGAAGATTTGACTCAGTGACATGTCGAAACTGTATGAGCTCTGGTGGAGCGAAACCTCCTGTCCCTCGCGGTATTCCACCACCTTTGTGAAAGCTTCGATGCTGTTTCGCATGGATTCGTGCTTGATAACTATCGCCTTGGGTACACCTGTCGATCCGCTGGTGTACATGAGGGCGGCAACATGGTCAGCCTCGGTTGCGATGAGACATCTACGCTGATTTGTAGCCGGGGCGAGTTTCTCAATGTTGACGAATTGCGCAGTCGCGATGGTGTCCCCGAGATTTCTTGTTTGGGATTCTAGGCGGTTGTTGACCAATATGAGGTCCGGCTTGCAATCGCGAACTACGGACGATAGTCTTTCCCATCCCGTCACGATGTCAAGGGGCACATATCTTGCTCCTAGGCGCAGGATGGCCAGAATCGAGCAAATCCAGTCCGAGCTTGGATCAAGGAGAACGCCGACTGTGCTCCTGACGCCGATGGGGCAAGAAGAGTCGTTGCTCAAAGCGTGACTGATGCAATCGACTTTTTGTGACATCTCTCGGTAGGTAATGCGGTCTCCTTGGCCATTTTTTACGGCAATGTTATCAGGATAACGCTCGGCCATGTTATCGATGCGATGCACCAAAGTGGCGGGCCATTGTGGTTTTTGATAGATGCCTGGACAATTGGAAAGCAAAAAGAAAAGAAAAGAAGAGAATGTCAGAAGTTATCACGTAACACGACGCCAAGAGACGAGATCTGGATATTGAACTTACCGCGTCCAAGTTGGATAGAAGCATTGACCTGACTAGAGTTGAAGATGGTCGCAGCCTTCAATCGAGTTGCTGGGTTCTGAGTAATGGACTTGACGAGCTCTAAATAAATGCCCTTGATGAGCTCCATTTCCGTCTTGCCGTAATAGACCGACTGGCCGGTGAGCATGATCAGGGATGAACCGCCGGGGTTTTCCATAATATCCAAAGCCAAGTCGTAAGGCACCTCGCCCTGCTTGAAGGTGGCGACCTCACTATCGCAGTCGCAAAATCGTCGAGAGGTCGAGACTCCCGGGCGGTAGTTGACCATGGCCTGGAATACGGGGCTGTGGGAGCTGGTGCCGGCGACGCCGAGGTCCTTGATCATGAGGTCGAACGGCACCGCGGCGTGGCTGAAGGCCGCCAGGGCCTTGGCTCTGATCATCTTGATGGCGTTTGCAAAAGTGTGGCTGCGGTCGACTTTAAAAACCAGCGGCAGGAGATTGAGGTACATGCCGACGCTCGACATGGTTTCGGGAGTCTGGCGGTTCGCCGAGCTGACGCCGATGCACAGGTCGTCGACGTCCACGAATCGCGCCAAAAGGGTGTAAAAAATGGCGAGGTGGAAGTGGAAAGGCGACACCTTAAGCATCTGGCAGACCGCCTGGATCTTGTGCATCTCCTCTTCATCTAGACAAAATTCGGTCGTGGTTGTCGAATACGTGGTCAAGGGTTTGCGGGATTGAATCTTGGCCAAAGGCAAAAGAGGAAGCACGGGCGGGGCCTGGCCTCTGAACTCGCTGCGCCAGAATGCAAGATCGTCAGCCAAGCGGCCAGAGTCGTAGTCCGAGTGTTGCTGTCTGGAAAAGTCGGGGTACTGCAAGATTTGCGACTCGGGCTTGAGAGCGCCACCGCTGTATCCGAGCTGCAGCTCCTGCAAAACAACCTCGAGACTGACTCCATCCATGTTTATATGGTGATAGCCGATGAGGAGGCGGAATGACTTTGGACTCATGCGGAGGAGCACGATTCTCATATTCTCACCCCGGTCGAGTCTGTAACTGTGCGCAGAGAGCGCCTTGTAAAAGGCCTCGGCGTCGGCAGCGCCTTTGACGTCGTAGACTTCGAGACCCAGACACGACGCTGCGAGGACCTCCTGCATGACGCCTTCCGAGTTCGTGGCGGCCGTGAACCTGGTGCGGAGGGCCTCGTGTCGCCTCCCCACCGAAGCGACCGCCTTCTCCAGCTTCGGGACGTTGAGAGCACCTTGGAGGTTGATGTCCACGGTGATGTTGAGAGCCGAGGCGGGATCCTCGAGAAAGTGCTGCAGGAACCAGAACCTGGACTGGGCAAAGGAAATGGGCCCGCTCTTGGTGATCTCGAAGCCGGCGCTGGCGATGGCATGGTTTTCTTTCAGATGCTTGCTTATGGCTGCCTGGGCGAGGCTGACACCTGCGCTGCGCGAGAGTGGTGGGGTGTCTGGGCTGTCGGGGCTGTCGGGCCTCTCAATCTCGGACCATAAACTTTTGGAACTCCACGGCGAAGAACCACTGGATTTGGTGGGGGTTTGGCCGAAGTAGTCGGTGTTGGGGGTGGACTTGGGCCCAGTGGAGCTTTCGTCATCAGCTGGTATCAACACTGACATTGCTGACTTGGAGGTATGAGGGGCAGTATCAATCTTGGTTGGCGGAACTGACTTGTCCACCTTCTGCACTGGAGGAGCAACGGCTGGGGCTGGGGCTGGGGCTGTAGCCTTTTCAGGCTTGGCCTTGATCGGTTCCTGCTTTTGCACTGGTGATGCCGGTGGCGCCGCTGCCGGCTCGAACCTTCCCCGCGGCTTGCTGAGGCCAGTTGCCTTGTCATCGAATTTGGGTATCAGTTCCTTGGGCAGTAGCCTCTGAGCTTGAGCAATCATGTCGTCGACCGTCGCGCCGCTGAGAATCTTGAGCACTGGAACCTCGACCTGCAGCTCCTTTATGAACCAGGACCGGATGTCAACGGCGACCAACGAGTCGATGCCGAGAGTATCTGCCGTCAAGTTGCCGACGGGACGGCCCTTTTCGACCTGCAAAGCCTCCTGCAGCTTGAGGGCAAAGGCATCTATACCGCGTTCAAGGAGCTGGGTTAGATTCTGCACCTTCCTGATGCCATGTTCCAGGATTGGCTCTGGGTACTCACCATAGATGATTTCGCGTATGTCCTCGGCACTGACGGCGTCTTGAAGCAAAACCTTGGTCTGGACTCTTCGGTGGCTCTTGCCAGTCTCGCCGGCCTGTCCTTGGTTACCACCCGTCCTCACAGAGTGCTGGAACATGGGGTTTTTGAACCAAGTGACCCTCTGACCAAAGTCGTCGCCGTCTTCGATAGTCATCAGCCCCGTGGCGAACTCGTGGTTTTTGCCGCGGTGCGACTGGCCGGCGTAGACAGCTTCTGCGAAGAGGGTGTGGAAATCCTGCTCCGACAGCCACCGGTTCCCCACCTTCTTCAGATATTCCTGCTGTGCCAGCGTCAACTCCCTCGTGACGTACCCGTTGCCAAAGATGGCGCCGATCGCCACGGCCGACGCGTTCAGTCCCCGATTTCTGCGTTGCGTCGCGAGGCCGGACATGAACATGTTGGCTGCGGCGTAGGCTGACTGGCCCGGGTTGCCGACCACGGAGGCTATGGACGAGAAAAAGACGAAAAAGTCCAGGGCCGTGTCGTGGAAGATTTCCTCGAGGTACAGGCTGCCTTGTACCTTGGGCCTGGTGACCTTTTCGACCCGCTCCACGTCGAGCTCTGTAAACATGGTGTCGTGCAGCACCATGGCGCCTTGGCATACTCCAGCAACGGCCGGCATCGTGCTTTGGATGGTTTTGTACGTCGCTCGAACAGAGTCGCGATCGCAAACATCGAGGGGAAGCACTTTGAAGTTGACGCCCTTGCCCTTCATCTTGGACAAAAAGGCGCCGTCAACTTTGGGGTTTTTGCTGCTGACGACAATGTGACGAGCGCCTTGGTTTACCATCCACGCACAAAGCGAGAGGCCCAGGTTACCCGTAAGACCAACGAGCCAGTAAGTCTTGTCAGCCTGGAATTTGACCCTGGTTTCGATGGGCTCCACAGACACGGCAACCGTCCTGGTTGTCGACTTCCAAGAGACGACAAACTCGGCGGGCGTCTCCGGCGCCGTCGCGTCAGTGGGTGCAAGCACCGGTAGCTCCGTTGGCCCGTCCACCCTGCTCATGATGTGATGGAAAACACCAGAGACGAGCGACCGGATCTCTCTGGAGCAGTCTCGCGCGGGCAAAAAGCCAGAGTGAGCAGTCAAGTCGGCCTTTCGGATGACGCGACGCTGCGTGGACGGCAAGAAGCTGGCAATGGTTTCAGCGAGACCGCCGTCCTCCGCCATGTCCAAGATGCAGCAGCTGGATCTGGCGCCAGCATCAGGCCGGACCAATTGTTTGATGGCCAGCTTCGGCGTCTTGGGTCCGATGTGGGTCCACTGGGTTCCGAGCTTGGACGTCAGACACAGCACGCTGGCATTCCCGCCAGTCGCGAGCCCGCTGATGGAATTTGCCAATTGGTTCCGGGGTTCTACCACGATAACTCGTGTGCCGGACAGATCCTCACAGTCACCGCCCAGGGCTGCGTGTGCAATCAAGACGGAAAAGAACGTCTCGAGAGTGTCGACTGCGCGATCCTCTGAAGTGAAGATGCCGTGGAGAATGAAAGAGCTTGGAATGACGACGTTGGACGTCAGGGTCGGAGCCAGTCCCACAACGGGCCTTCCCGTGCGGCTCTCCTTTCCCAAAATTGGGAAAAGAAAGCAGTCTTTTGTTATGGCCACGGACCGATTGACAGAGTACATGACATCCACGTCGACGAGATGCTCCCGTGAAACCCACAACGGAAGGGTCGCAGGAGCATCCACCTTGCTGAGCTCCCACGTCTCACTCTCGCTCGAATGGCAAAGCTCAAGGGTACAAGCATCCGCGTCCACCATCTCTTTAATATTAGCCTTGCTCGACTGGTAGCGGTTGTTCATTTCGTGATTGTGCTTGAAGCGGGGAACAAATAGTCTCCCTTTGGTATCGAGGAATAACTCGGGCTCGGTGGAGTGTAACAGACAAGATGACATGTCTCCGTGTTCTTCATCCCAAGATCCCGTGACATCGAATCGAAGCATCGTCGCGGCAACGGCCGAGGCGCTTGGTGTCGTGTTGGACTCGAGGTCGAGGAACTGGAGTCGCAGGTGCAGCATCTCAAGCACAATAGTCCTCCCGAACCCAATTACCATCCTCGCGTAGGGATCTCCCTCGCGCACACCGCTCGTGACCCAGAGAACGTTTTTGGAATGCTGAAAGATGTCCTGGAAGCCACGAAGCTTGCCCTCGTCTATAGACTTGAGCACAGGGCCATCGAGATCTGCCAAACACAGGAGACTGCCGCCCACCCCTAAATCGTCGCCTCGGACTTTATCCAAGGCCTCAATGTATCTGATGTTTTCATAGCGCGGGCCGAGGAGTTTAGTTACCTCGGAAGCCAACGCAGAACTCTTGGGTCCGCCTCCGACAATCGTCAGCCGAGCAGGTATCACAGTGCCGTCCTCGGCAGCCTGGACTAAAGGTTGCTTCAAAAACTCGACCTTGTCGTCGAGAGCCTGTGCTACAATGACGGAGAATGGGACCGGGAGAGTCTCGTGGTGCGGAACAGATGTTTCCACGCCGAAGCCGGTTTTCTTGAGAACCGCCTCCCACTCTTTCATACCGACGCAGGGAGACAAGGTCCGGCCTTCTTCGGCTCCAAGCCATGCTCCAGGAAGACCGCCGAACAAAAGCCCGAACCTCATCTGCTCGTTCTCTGTGACTTCCATCAGCAGAAGATAACCGCCCGGCTTGAGCAGTTTCCGAACGTTCGCCATAGTTTCAGTGAGGTTGCGGGTGGCGTGGAGCACCAAAGACGCCACAATAAGGTCGTACGAGCCTTGTTTAAACCCCTGTTCCAATGGGTCTTTTTCGATGTCGAGAACTTGAAAGTTCATTTTGGACTTGTACTGAGAGAAAGTAGCCGAGGCCTTGGGGAAGAATCCACTGGAAACGTCGGTGAAGTCGTACGTCGAAAACTGGTCACCGACCTCTTTAATAATGGCTTTGGTCGCCATGCCCGTCCCACCGCCGATTTCCAGGACCCTCATGTGCGGATAGCGATGGGCGAGCTGACCAGCAAATGCACCCATGTACGACGCGTATTGGGGAAAACCCTCTCCAAACTCGTAAAATATGTTGAGTTTGTCTTCCTCGATCATGTGCTCCAATATGGTCGTCTCTTGCTTCACCACGGCCACGATATTCTCACCGACGGCGCGCAGAAGCCTCAGATCGGGGCTGTTGGGGTACTTGTCCAAGATCTCGTCGATGGTCTCCTTGCAATCGTTCCTCCACTCCGCCCGCGCAAACGGGTTCCTACCCTTGTCGACCCCGTCCAGGACGGAATCGTTGTACTCGAGCAGCCTTTTGAAATTCCACTCCAAATTATCGCGTTCGCAACGGGGGAACGCGGCATTGAGAACGCGGTGGTAGTAGTAGCCCACACGCTCGAGGGTGAAGAAAAACTCTGCATCCAGCGGCGGGACCGAGGTGGTTGCGACGACCATCTCGCTGTCGGGTGTCGCAACGTTCCAGGACATCTCGGTAAAAACACTGATGCCCTCGGACTCGGACAGCGGCCGCGTCTGGAGCCCTTCAAGCTGCAGAGCCTTGAAAGATGTTCCTCGAGGTGAGTAGATGTTGATGTCGCCCGTCACGCTTTTCACGGCGCCGGTAAACGCAACGGCATCAAATGGAACCTTGGCCCGCTGGCCGGCAAAGTCGGCGCAGAGCGCTGGGTTGACGAGTATGCGTTCGAAACGCGTGGGGAGATAGATTGAGCGCAGCATGGTGTCTCCCGGGTAAGAGTACGCCAGCATGATGGACTGAATGCCAAGGTCCAGAGTGGCGGGATGGATCAACAGCGGCGGTACGACGTTTGGATCTATTGCTGACGAGGCATTCTGAATAAACCCCTCTGCGTACCCCAGGCGCCTTTTCAATCCCTCGAGTGCGCGGAATGGTCCAGAGTAGTTGAATCCAAGACCATCGAGGTTGTTGTAGAATCGCTCCGCCTCGACGTCCAATAGGAAGACCTTGTCATCGTTATGCGGCTTCGACGGTAAAACATTGCAATCAGAGATACCAAGATTGACAATAACTCTGCAGCTGGCATGAGTGTTCATGGGAAGAGAGTCGTTGCTGGCGGTCGAGTGGAATCCAAACCTAGCTTTTATGGTCTTGTCCGACCTGGTGATGTCGCTCAGCTCAATCATGGCATCGACCCCCAGGTTGTCGTCCTCTTCAATCACCATGGCATGTCCAATGTCAAAGTCGAGGAGCTCAATGCACTGCAAGGGGGATTCGTCTCCCGCAAAGGCGAGCATGCACGCCTCGATACAGGCCGAGATGTATCCAGCCGCCGGGAAGACGATCTGGCTTTGCACTTGATGGCCCTCGAGCCAATCGATCTCACTTCGCTTGATGATGTTGCGCCATCGCAACCGGTCTGGCACTCCGTCCAGCAGCTGGCGCCCAAGTAGCTCGTGTGGAGGTTTGTCGCTCGTCCTGAAGGCTTTTGATAACCGAGACTCTTGCCAGAGCGTTCGGCTGTGATCCCAGGGATAGGTGGGGAGGCCCTTGGTGACGGCAAAGGTCGACTTACCTGCAGGTTCGCCGGCACAAAATGCCTCGTATGCACCGAAATCCACGACGCCTTCCCCAAAGGTCTGCCAGATGTACCCAAGGCCCTTGGACATGGCTTCAGTGCTGTTTTCTCCCCGCTTCATCAGTCCAGTGTAGGCCAACGGCGAGTCGGCCGTGAATTCTTGCACTAAACCATTGAACATTTGGTTTTTTTTTTTTTTTTGGTCAGTAACTTAGTAGTGCACAATACCAGACCAGAATAGCTGGGATATAAAAGCAAGGCAAGATCAATTACCTGTTTGTTTGACAGGTCCTTGGAGGGCCGGGTGCGGTCCAACCTCGATTCCGAGGTCAAATCCTCCGTTCAGTGCAGCACCCCAGTACAGCATCTCCAAGGCCTCGGTGAACCGGACCGGTTGGACGAGATTGGCAACCCAGTAAGAGCTCCCCAGACTCACGTCAGATGGGATGTCGGAAACGTCGCAAGTAAAGACGGACGACACCCAACGGCAGCCACCAGCAGGTCGCAGGGGCTTGATCCCACACTCCTCGAGCGAGCGCTTGTAGGGCTCGGCCAGGACGTTCATGTGGTGCGAGTGATAGGCGCGATCGACCTGGAGCATGCGGTTAAACTTCTTCTCCTCCCCGAGGATGATCTGGATCTCCTCGATGGCATCGGCGTCGCCGGACAGGGTGACGCTGGCCGGGGAGTTGCTGGCAGCCACGCACGCGCGCCCTTCGAATGCCGGTAGGGAGCAGAGCTCCTGTGCGTCGTTAAAGGTCGTCCCCGCGGCCAGCATGGCCCCCTTCGTGGTCACCAATTTGAGGTGCAGGCCGCGGTAGTAAGCCACGCGTATGGCGTCCGACGCCGTGAGGTAGCCGGCGGCGTAGGCGGCGCCTATTTCACCTGACGAGTGGCCGACGACGCCGGAAAACGTTATACCGGCAACCTTGAGCAGGTCCACCAGGATTATCTGTAATGCCGTGCACAGGGGTTGGGACAAGGATGCAATGTACACTTGGGATGACTCCTTCGGGGCCAGCAGGTGGTCGCGCAGCGTCCATAAGGGCCTGTCTCGCACCGGCAAAGACTGTAGACTTTGATCGAGGCGACGGACAATGCTGGCGACGGTCGGCGAATCTTCAATGAGCTCGGCTCCCATGCGCGGCCATTGGGCGCCCTGTCCAGTGAATACGCCAAACACCCTCAGGCCTGTTTCGGGCGCTTTCTTGGTCGAGGTCGCAGGCGGGGGCAGCTGGGCGGATGCTTCCAGCTTGTCCAGCAGGTCCTGCGGGCTCTTGGCCGCGGGCAGCACACTGCGGACGCCCAAGGTCGAGCGGCGGCTGCACAACGTCCACGCCAGGTCGCGCATGTTGATGTCCGTGCGGCCGGATGCTATCTGACTTTTGAGGTAGCTCCTGAGGCGTTCCATCATGGCGGTGAGCACCGTCTCCGAGGCGGCCGACAGGGGACAGGGAGCAAACGAGCGGGGGTTTGGTGCAGCGGCCCTCCTGGCGATGTAGCCATCCGCAGACTCGACAATGGCGTGTGCATTTGCACCTCCAAACCCGAAGCTGTTGACGCTTACTCTCCGCGTGCCGGCTTCAGGCAGCCTTGGCCAGGGCTGAGCCTCTGTCAGGATTTTCAAGTTTGAGTAGTAAGGCTCAATCTTGGGATTCAACTTGTGGAACAGTCGGTTCGGCGGCAGAATGCCTGCCTGCAGTGCCGTAGACGCCTTGATGATAGCGGCGAGGCCGGCAGTGCCTTCGGTGTGGCCAATGACTGTTTTGATAGAACCAACAAATAGAGTGTCGTGGCCGTCTCTGGAACGGGGCTTTACATCATCCCCAAAAAAGGCTTTGCTGATGGCGGCAGCCTCTATTGGGTCACCAGCCGGAGTACCTGTGATTTTTTGTTTCATCAGTGACTGTCTCACCAAGCAAGAACCATCACACCAAACCAATTTCAGCTTTTGACTTACCCGTGCCATGAGCCTCAAAAAACTGAGGTCGGTCGGTCGCTTTACGCAGATCAAGACCGGCCCTGGCGTAGGTAGATCTAATCAGGGCGGCCTGTGCCGTGGCACTCGGCATCGTGATACCGGGGGTCTTGCCGTCTTGGTTGATTCCGGTTTCCCGGATGATGCACTCAATGTGATCCCCGTCAGCGAGAGCCTGGCTCAAAGTCTTGAGAACGACAGCCGCAACACCCTCTCCACGGGCGTAACCGTTAGCCTCGGCGTCCCACATACGGCTGCGACCATCCGGCGATAGCATCTGAAGCTTGCTCTCCGCGATGTACTGCTCTGGGCCCAATATGATGTTTGATCCGGCAGCCTGTTTTGATATACGTCAGAGAAGGTCCGTCTGGCGACTCTTGTCCTAGTGCGGGTATTTATTGCTCGCAAAGGCTTCAGGGAATACTCACCACTGCCACCTTGGACTGCCTGGAACGAAGGACCTGTACAGCTTGATGCAAGGCAATCAAACTCGACGAGCAAGCTGTGTCGATTGTCATGGATGGACCGTGCCAATCGTAAAAGTAGGAGAGGCGGTTGCTCAAAATGCTGCGTGCAGTTCCAGTGGCGAAATAAGTTGGAAACTTTTCGACGTCACGCGCGAGCATATCCATAAAATCGGCGCTCATAACACCAACATAAACGGCCGTGTCGGAGCCCTGAAGTTGTTTGATAGAAAGCCCAGCCGATTCCAGAGCCTCGTACACGGTTTCCATAAGCAGACGCTGCTGAGGATCCATGGAGCTGGCCTCGATCGCCTTGACCCCAAAGAATTGGGCATCGTAGGTACGCAAATCCTCGTCGAGCAGGTAAGAGTGTCGCACGTTGCTAGTGCCATGGTGAGAATTTTTTGGGTGGTAAAACCCATCAGCACTAAATCGATCATTTGGGATTTTCTTCAACAGGTCGCGTGGCTTTTCCAGCAACTTCCAGAGCTTTGAGGGACTGTCGCAACTCCCGGGGAAGCGGCAACCGGTGCCAATGATGGCAATAGGCTCATTCTGGGCTTCCATAGTGAATTAATGGAGAGGTCAATCTAGAGTTTGATGGTGAACACTTTAGAAGGGAATATTTGAAGATTGTTAACCCAGTGGTTGGCCTAAAGAGTCTCCGAGGCTTCTTTGAAGTTGATCTTGGTTGGTACCTCGCAGAATGGCTCTACAGCTTATTTGACGCTGGACTTATATGGAGATTAGCATCGGCTTGTTCAAGGCCAACACTCTGTTCTTATAAGTCCTTGAACTACAGTTCCTGTGAATATTTGAAAATATTCAGTTAGGATCCCCAAAAAAAAAACTCGATTAATGGCACTACACGTTGCCCTCATCCAGCTGCAGACGTCTCTAGGATCAAGATGCTGCGGCCAAGTTTTCCAGTCATCTCGGTCTTGTGATTCGGGAGTATTCCCATTGGGGAACCCGAATCCCGACTCATTAGAACAATGTCCGCCGATGAAGATACATTTGTTGACGACGGAATGAGCCTGACAAGCACGTCCAACGAGGTTCGGAGCCTGGATGGAAGCGCAGCAGAAAGGCCGAGTCATAGTTTCGTGGGTGCGCTGCTTGTTATATTCTAGGACTCAGTGGCAACCAAGTCCAAAGAAGCTACATGGGCTCTCCGAAGGGCTATCACATAGTCAGTTGGAATCTAGTTTGCAACACCAGCCTCCATAGTTTTGTCAGGATTCGTTGTCATAGCTTGCAATATCCTCTTTACAAAATTGTGTTAATCGCCGGATCGATTCTTTCACGAGGGTGTAGCTGTTTCAGACAAACGTCCGAATTGAATCGCAACCGCATGGATACCTTCAACAGTACGAATAATGTCGGTATATAGGTAGGTAAATGACACGTAAAGCCGCACCGCGCGCACGCGCCTGCACTAGGCACCAAAGATTTAACACAATGGCAACGACCACCATTTGCATTCCTATTTGCGCCACTATTTGCGATGCCAAATTGCGGTAAAAATGTATAGTCGCAGCGCGATCCTACCGAAAAAAAAAACATTTCATAATTGTAATTGAACTTTTGCTAGTGTATATTTACAATTTTGTTGATGGTAATAGAGTGATCGCTGCGATTGGTAAAAAGAATAAAACGAATTAACGGTATTCTCATGTATTAATATCTGACGCACATTAAGGAACACGTGCAGCCTGAATTATAGGGTAGGAGAGCCATATTTTGGGTTGAGTAGCGTTATTTCGCCAAAAAGAAAAAAAACGCGGAGGTTCTTTTATCCTGCTTCTAACGCTGATTTAACGCTCGCTGTCATGTGAGGACTCGATTTATCGGATTATTTAATGGGACAGTATCTAGACCCTTTTCTGCCTTGTCGATGTGCAATTTGAGTTTTTGCTTCAGGGGTAGATAATCCCCCATTGTTATGACTTGATGTTTACGTCCGGCTGGAGCCAACAGAGAATTTCAAGATACGCTCGGGAGCAGCAGACTTGACATTGTGGGATAATCAAGTTCTGGAGTCAGGACAAACCGGAATTGAATTTAGACTTTCAGATTTCGAGCCAAACTGAACAACGGACGACATGTTTGAATCTTTAATAGGAGTTGTATCCTCGCTGCGATCTATAAAACAGTATACACACGAAACCACTCTATTCTAATGCATCACATCTTAGTCACGGTAAATATCCACGCGATAGCATGCGTCTATCGCAACCTCTGCTGCTTGTCTTGCTCCGTATCCATGCATTTATCCCATCTTTGGTAGTTCACTTTGCCCGTTTGGTGGTCTACTCAACATTCCTGGACTTGAAGAATATCTCCACCGAGTCGTCCGGCGAGTATGAGCCGTTCACCAAGGGTTGGCTCTTGAGTGGGGTCACCTCACGCAGAGAAACGTCATAGTTCATGACAATATGGGCCATAACTATTTTTAAAGTGCTGGTGGCAAAGAAGCGACCGGGGCAGGCCTGGGTCCCGTCTCCCCAGCCGGGCGAGTTGGAACTGGTGGTGACAAAATGGTACCGGTTGTCATTGCCAGAGGTCTCGCGCAGACGATAAAAACGGTCCATATCAAACTCGTCGGGATTTTCCCAAATCTCGGGCGATCGGTTTATTTCCTGCGCATCGACGACTGCCATGACCCCTGGTGGAATCCGAGAACCATCGGAAAGCTGGAATGGCTGTTTGACGTAGCGTTGAAGGGTGACTAGACAGCAAATGTATTAATATGTAACTCTGGCAGATTAAATAATGAAAAACAAAATGTTGATAACACGACTGTTTAACGGCAATTAATAACAGCAATGTCAACCTACAACGAGTGATGGGATGAAGTCGGAAAGATTCCCGGAGGAAACTGTCCATCCTTTTGAGCTCCTGGAGATGAGTCTTTGGGAGATTTCCATCAATTATTACCGTCGCCAGCTCCCGACGCATAACTTCAGCAGCCTCGGGGCGCTGAGCCAGCTCCCACAGCGCATGAAACAGCGCAGAAGCCGTCGTCGGCGTCGAGGTGTAGCTGACTTGAATGTAGTCTATGACGAGCTGCTTGATGGTCGCCGCAGTCTCGGTGTACCGGGACAGCAAAAAGTGCGTAAAAGGCAAATCTTCGTTGGACTTTGGTACGAGGAGCTTGCGCTTATCGTCCGTTTGTCTAAACGTCTCGATCTCCCGGTCCAGCTTGGGCTTCAGCAACTTGTGCATGTTCCAGTAGTTCCTGAGTGCCGGCAAAAAGAACAGGGGACGCAGCAACGGCCTTAAAATGTCTGGTGTGGCGTTGCAAAGCGTGACTGCCCAATAGACCCAAAGGGGAGAGTACACGACGGCTGTGATCCAGCCCTTGTTGGCTCCAAGCTCCCTGCCCACAAAGGTGCAAGCATTGATCTTGGCAATAATCTCCAGAGACGTCATCAAAAGATTAAAACCCTTCTCCTCGGGGCAGTGACCGATGATTGTATCAAAGGTCATTTTGGCGTCCTGTTGACGATTGAGCACGCGAGCGGGCAAAGAGCGGGTGAGCTCGGCAGTGATGGTTTTGACGAGTTCGTGCGTCTCGCCGCCAACCAGGCTCCACTCGCCAGAGTTGCAGACATGCTGGAAGTCCATGACAGAAGCAGTCTGCTCGGGAATGCGCTTCAACTCCTCCCAGCTGCTCGACGGGTAAATCACAAACTTGTATCGTTTATTAATGGCCATGAAAGCCTGGTTTGGATACTAAAAGGAGAAGCGAATCAGCGTTGTCTTTTCGGCTGCTAGATGCACTGTTGGATCAATCTTACCAATCTTTTGCCCTCTGCAACGATGTTGTCGAAATGGTAATCATTGGTTTTGATAATGGGAAGGCCATGGTCTGGATACTTT
Source organism: Pyricularia grisea (assembly GCF_004355905.1). NCBI lineage: Eukaryota > Fungi > Ascomycota > Sordariomycetes > Magnaporthales > Pyriculariaceae > Pyricularia > Pyricularia grisea. The sequence goes on from NW_022156718.1 coordinate 4,339,930, forward strand.
TCCTGACGACCCCAAATGATACGAGATACAATGTATCCAGCAAGACTCATCAAGACGCAAAAAATGATTGTACGGGTATTAGATGAAAAGATGAGGATTCTGGCCATATGTTTGAAAATTTGCCACCTGGACAGTCTTAGTGGTGCGAGGGTTTGTTTAACAACCATGAATGGCTCAATAATCTTGGTTTCCAAAAGAGATAACATGATGCCAAAGTTCCGAATTCGCGCTTGCGGAGAGGGACCGATTGAAAAATGTTACTTTAATCGTTGTAAAGCGCTTGAATGAAGTTTTAAAAATCCTCTTCCTCGAGGAAAAGATGAACGGACAAGGCTTTGTAACCTATAAGACCTACCCAGCCACCTAGTCAGCTTTGCCGTCCTGACCAGCTTTGACATCTCCGCAATCTCACATTCTTTGGTCCGAATGGCCCCACCCATGCCGATTGCAAGTCCGAACCATTGCCTCAGTAGAGCCCTTTTCGATCGGAAGCAGATTCAAGAACGCACGACAAAATTACCGAATACGAGCGACTATCACTCAATTTTGACGTCCCCGAAAGCCCAGGCGCAGGCAGGGTGGGCCAAGGTATCCTAGTTCTCGAGTTGAAATCTATAACAGAAAACCCGACACAAATACGCTGTAAAGCCTTGATGCATTGTGGCTCCTCATGACCCTCTTCATTGGGACACCCTACTCACTTTTCCAACATTATGCACCATCCTTCCATTTGCACTCTTGTTTTTGTCCCGCAATCTCCAATACAAGTTGCCGAATCGGGAAAGGCAACTGAAATCATGTTACAACCATATGACTTGGCAACAAACCAATCCTAATTCTGTCATTACAATCGGCAACTGATGACCGTGTGTTGTTTGGCATTTGCAATGCTAGTACGGGATGAAATTGTTGAACAGACCAGCGAATTCAATAACTGTCCTGAGGATTTTAGATTTGTAATTTTAGACCTGGGAGGTTTCCTGCCGAGAACTCCAACGTTCTACTTTCGGGCACGAGGCCAGCTGTAGAAGTATGTAAAGCGTGCGTCCCTAAGCCATAGTACGAAATCAACTTGTGAGTTGTGAATGATGGTGGGCACACGACTATCCCAACAAATTTCTCTGCATTTCGACTTGGAAGTACACACTTTGCTGCTTAACGTTCATTTACCAGGCGGGCAGAATAGATACATGATTGATTCACCATTAACCCAACAAAATCAGGGCCAGAACCTCGTTGTTTTCAAGAGCCTTTGCATATTCCTTACTACTGTCGCAAGCCTGCACCTTTTTATCAAATACAAGTATAGACCCACGTCTCTAGCCACAGCCTAAACATTGTTCGAGGTTCCATCACAACGTCTCACCAGCAGGTTGACAGTACGGTTAGGGGTGCTGGTGTTGCTATTGTCGTGATTCGGCAGCCTTTCTATGCCGCCATGCTCGTATTTCATCTCATATGCAGTCATGAACTGTATAAGGAAGAACTTTATAATGATGGCGCTGAGGAATCGGCCAGGACATGCGTGATCCCCAGCTCCGAAGCCAAGGGCGCTGTCAGAGACCGAAGCGAAGTGGAAACGGTTGGGGTCCACGGTCTCGCGCAGGTGAAGGTGTCTGTAGGCGTCGAATTTCTCCGGGTCGGGATAGTTGTCCGCGTCGTGATGAACACCGTCGGAATGAAACACGAAGCTCACGCCAGCGGGAAGTTGAAAGCCGTCCTTAAATGTATAGGGCTTTAACGTGTAGCGCTGGATTGAGACTGGGGAAAATCCTCAGGTGAGTCAGTATCTGCTGAGCTCGGCTCCCCCTTATTCTTTTCGGGTCGCACGACAAATACTCACCAAATCCGATGGGGTTTATTCGAGCACTCTCTTTCATGAAGCTGTCTAGCTTCCGCAACATGGCCACATGCTGCAAGGTCCATTTGCCGCCATTAACCTGCACCTGTGCCAATGTGTCTTTGACCTCTGCCAAGATTTCTCCGTGATACTCGGGATGAGCGATCCAATCGTAGACAACAGAGTTCAGGGTCGATGAGGTGGTGTGTATGGCAGCCAAGGACAGAAACAGCTGGGATTCCGTGATCCCGGACAATGACCGGTCCTTCTGGTTGCTTGTTATGAGCCAGTAAAGAGTGTCTCTAAACGTTTCAGATGGACACTGAAAGTCATCCGAGCGTGAAACAGCTGCTTTGCGGTCTTCGTATAATGGCTTGAGGAGCTCAATCGACTTTTTTCGTATTCGCCTCAAGTCCTTTTGAATCGACTCTGACCAAGGGGCTAGCCATCTCCAACGTGCACTGTACTTGTCTTTAATGGCTTGTGCCGCCCCGAACGACGCGATCGTTGTTTCGACAACGATTTGATTCCAGACTGGGTTGCGACATAGCGGAGCTCCTACCATGGCCATAGAAGTAACCCGTGCTACAAAACCGCATACGACTTCATAGGCCTGCTTTGTCTGCCACTCGGCTCCGTAGGTCTTGTCGAGATAAAGCACAGATTCGTTCCAGAGGTCCGTTACAAGAGCCCCTACGTCCCTGGTTAGCACTAGTCGTACACAGACCTCAAAGATGGCGGAATGGGAATCGAATGCAATAAGCTTACCCAGGTTTCTGGTGAGATCTACCCTGACAATGTGCGCTGCAGCCTCTGTCTGCCTGGGTGCGCAACTGTAGTTCAGCAGGAATGCCTTTTCCGAGTAGGCCTCGAAGCTAAAGAGATCCGTCGGCGCCCTTTTTACTTCGTCCAAATACTTAGGTGGTAGAACGACCTGAGCACCAAGTTCCTCGACCGGGTTGCGCATCTGAAAAGGCACACCCCGGCGCAGGTATTTCTCGTAGCCTTTTCGGAGGAGGCTCCGGGTCTCGCTTACATATCGTTCAACACCGTCCGGTCCGTCAAACTGTAGCAGCGGAATGTGTCGCAGCTGATCCGCGGTCGCGGGTGGAACATCGTTACCGAATGGCAGAACATTGAAACGAAGCAAAAGTTGGCAGACAGCCAGAGTAATGCCAGCGGCAGCTAATACGAAGAGTGCCTTGGTTGTAAGCAGCCCGGGCTGGGATATATCTAACATGATGCTGGTCCTGGAATTAACTTGCTTGCGATTTGCTCGTAAAATGGAGGAGTAAGGTGGATAAATGTGTCGAAGTTTCACTAGGCGAGAAGCGCATAGGCGCAGTATGACTGTCGTTTTATTCAGTGTCATGCAAATATATGTCCCTGCCCGCTCAGACTGTACCGAAGGTGACAGCTCGGAGGTGCTGTGGTTAAGTGAACGTGTCAACATGACACGATTCGGGATCAACATTTTGTTTTTGTTGCCAGTCAGGCCTTTGTGAATTAGAAACTAATTGATTGGCAAAATACGGAGGATACTATCGGTGACAGCTCGGCGGTGCCGGTGACAGCTCGGAGGTGCCGGTGACCGAGTAACCTTCCCGAAATGGCACGATTAGATGAAGGGTCAAACATTCTGTTTCGATTCCTAGTCAGCACTTTGGGAATCACAAGTTTTTTATCGTTAAGGAGAATAACGACCCAGCTCGTGAGTGAGTCAATTAAAGTCGCTATATCTGTTAGCGTAGAAACATTAGACCCATATTATTTCCCCCCAGGCTGGGTGGTGCTGATTGCATTGTTTTTGTTGTGGTTAACAACTTAATTATCTTGACATCCACCACCAAAACAGAAAGATCAATGGATTTTTAGCTTAACATGTGCGGTTAAGTATTCCTTGCAAATGCTCAGGATCACTTGGGCGAGTTCTATTAGCGACGGGTAGATCTGATCTTTAACACGCCAAATGCATTCATCGTGGTCAACAAACTCATAAACGTAGAGGCGAAAACTGACTTGATCAGCAACGCTTATGGCAAGGAACCGTAAAAATCCATTCTGATAATAATATGGCACGGAAAAAAAGCCGAATTCGAGCAATCAATTAATATCAGCTGGGACTATTCAAGGGATACAACCAGCTTCTGCCCGGAAACCTCCTTATTCTTGACCATCTGGACACCTTTCAGTATCCCCTCGAATCCGCCCTCCAATTCCCTCAGCGGATGAGGCCTTAATTTTCCTTGATACAGCAGCTTTTGCAGGACTTTGTACCAGCCAATGCCGAATGCCCTCATTTCGGGATCTTCTTCTCTCTCGTATCCATAGGCCAAATCCAGACGATGGCCTAAGAGAGCCATACCCAGCGCGAAAAACACTTTGATGGATCGACGTTCGAGAGCAAATCCTGGATACATTTCGAGACAGGCGTAGCGACCGCCAGCTCTGCCCATGGCTTCGTAGCACAGACCAACGCTTTTAACGTCAGTGAAGGGGTCGATGATGTAGGCGAGCGTATTGCCGGTGTACTTTTTGATTTGCTGGCCGCATTCCGGGTCATTGTAGTTAAAAACCTCCTCTGCGCCGTATTTTTTAACCAGTTCAGAGTTCCTAGGCGAACATGTGGCAATGGGAATATGGCCCATCCTGTTTTATAATACATAACTGTCAACGTTTTACCAAGTTTCGATTGCCCGCAGTATTCAAACGAGTCGCGTATAACTCACAAACGAATAAGTTGCAAGGCCATTGTTCCCACCGACGAACTGGCGCCATGAACCAATACCGTGCGAGGCTTTTCGGCTGGCTCCAATGGGGAGCCTGGCAACATCAAACCCTTATATATTGCCATTCCAATGGTGCTAAGCCCTGTCGTACCTAGACCCATGGCCTCCCGAAATGAAAGGGTGGGCGGCAGCTTGAGCGTAAACTCCCCGTCGGATACGGTATACTCGGCAAACGTCCCAGACTCGGGCCGACTGGGGTTGGATCCGTGGACAGCTCCGCACACTCTGTCGCCGATTTGGAATGTTTTCACGTCGGAGCCAAGTTGAACGACGATCCCAGCAAAATCGCATCCGTCCACCGCGCCGGGTGTTGGGAAGCGTTCGTACATTTTGTGGTCGCAAGGGTTAATGGCCACGGCTTTTACCTGCACCAGCAACTCATTTGGTCTGGGCCGTGGCATCGGCGCGTTGCAATCAATTTTGAGACCTCCCTCGTCGTCTTGGACGACGGCAGTCCTCATGGAAGGAATATACATTGTCGCAAAAAGGTGCCAACGAAGCGGTGAAAAAAAAATAGGCAATCGAGTTGGGCGTTTGGTCGTGGGGTTGTCTCACCATGGCAAGATTCGTCGACCTCAGGTCACGCGGCATGGTTATAGTTATGCTACTTGGGTAGTACTCTATCCGGGTCAGCCAGAATATTCGGTGTTCGGCGAACGTGCTCCGATGCCAGTTTTGATTTTCGGACTTGCAAAAGTTATTTTGGAGTCATGCTCCTAGTCATGGAATAAAAGTCTGAATATATAATTGTCACGCTTCCCTGCAGCATTAAGAATGTCCTGATCTCCAGCACTATCTTATTCTCATTACCCACAAGTGGTATTAATCATCCACATTGTCGCGGACAAGGCCACTTGATCACGCCTCACTAGTGTCTTAACATCTTCCTCTAAATACAAAAAGATTCAAAAAAATAAAAGAAAATGATTGTGTCCCATACTCTACTTACTGCACTTTCTTTTTCCCCCGCCCTTGGAAGCAAAGTTTGGCAAGAACCATGGCCTTTGCATTGGAAAAGCCCCAGCTCGGATATGCTAGCCCAGGAGGTGCAGCAAGTACTTGCTGCCGGCACGGGTGATGCCTCAGCTTGCCAAATCAGCAACATGACAGCGTACGAGATGGAAAAAGGCAGAAAGATTGTTGGACTCACCAAAGGTGCCACCGAAAGCTTTGTAGTCCCCAGGTTGAGTCCGCTTAACTCAACCGGCGGCGAACAATGGGCCTTTGATGGCGTTGCTGAAGACGGAGTGCAGTCCTTCATGTTTGGTTTCTACCGCGACCCAAACTACTCCATTTTGGGGGCAGGCAATTTCCGGCTGTCGCTTGAGTTCGGTTTTGCCAACCGGGAACGGGTCGCAGAGCTGTACTATGCCGAAAGGACCGTCATTGAAACGTGCCCCCAAGGCGTCAGGGGTGTGTGGTACAGTGAAAGCGAAGGGTGGCACCACTCCTTTCTCATCAAAGCGGACATGAGCGAGGCCGTCATTACTCTCAACTCGGATTCGCTTAAAGGAACTATTACCTACAAATCCAAAGCGCTCCCCATCGCTGCAGACGGCCATGTCTGGCCCAATGGAAACGCAACAACGGAACCCATACAATATTTACACTGGTCAGAACCCATTCCCGCCGGCACAGTGGAGTTTGACGTCGAGATCAAGGGGAAAAAAGTTACTTGGAAAGGAATCGGAGGCCACGAGAGATTCTGGACCGCTTTCAGCTGGTTTACATGCATGACGAACCTCCAGGGTTTGCGGGCTATGCCGGGGCCCTACGTGCTCAGTTATTTCCGGTTTGAATCGGGTATAGACGAGGGCCACGTACATCAATCCGCAGTCCTTTTCAAGGACGGCGTGCAGATATTCCGCTCGACTTTGGGAGTTGAATCAGATACGGAAGACTACGTACTCGCCCAGAAGACGTACGGAGGCGCCGTTACGGGCGACCTGAAAGACAAGGTGACCGGTTTTCAAGTCGAACTCGTCTCTCCCAGCAAGAAGCGACATTACACATTCTTTATAGAGCATAAGAACCTGGCCTTTGAGTACCTTCTCGGTGAGGGTGTTGGAGGTAGTGGTTTCGCAGCAATCGCCAAGGGTGGACATGTTGGGCAGCTCCAATATGAAGGGCCATCACTAACCGAGGCACTGACCTTCCCGAAGAACTCACCACTGTTCAAGAGCAATTATGTGTAGTATAAATCTGTTCTTCGTGGCTGAGCTCGCAAGTGGATTTCCTGTAAAAGGAAATAGGGAATTGAGACGATTCTCTCATGTCTGGGGCTGCAGTAGCACGAGGACGATGTAATCGCGAGTGTGGTTGTAGGTTATTTATCCGGTACAAGTAGTTAAATCGCCCGGAAGCCTAGTGCGGCACACCGCATGCATATATCGGTGTTCAGACAAGCGCACTCTATTCAAGTCGGGACGACTGCTCTGTGAGCGGCAGGAACTTGTTTTCCTACATTAAATAAATACAAGTTCTACGAGCCTGGCACAATTATCGAAAACATTCCATAGCTATCACAAACTAAGATTTCCATATCCTAGAGCACTGGTAGGTATTATTTAGGTTGTACAGAAACTGGGTGAATTTCAAGAGCTGCACACAGTATTTTACACAGTACTGACAGAAGTTCAGACGAAGTAGCTCCTTTCCATTCCAGAATTAAATAGACCGCCAAGCTTTGCTGGCATATGAACCCCGGTTCAGTATGAAGATAAGTTAGTTTGGGTTTAGCATTCGCGGGCACAAGGTACAATCCCACCCGGGCTATCCTGGATATAAAGTGGGGTTGAATAATCGCACAGGCTTGTGAATTGTAAGCAAAAGTCGCGGTTACAAATTCAACTGCCCGCATCGTGATAACTGTGTTTCTGTAACCTATTTGAAATGGACCATTGTCTGGAGATCGCTATATGGATTCCTCTCGGCAAGCTGTGGAAATCTCAAAGATTGTTCCGGACCGGAGTCGCTGAAAAGCCAGCATAATTGAAATAAATTCCAGAGCGCCTTAGGTAAGCCCTACTTCGATAAGATGATGTGCCACCGGGTAAGGCTGACTTGAAGCCTCGGCTACGCCCAAATAAGCGTTTAACTCGGCTTATAGTATTTGTTATTATAGGCAAACTAGCTCCAGACATCGACCTCAAGGCTAACAAGGTATTGTCAAGATACGATGGTACTTTGCACAATATTTAAACTCAATTGGACATGACTTGGCGATTACGTCGTGCATGACACGTAACGCTCACCGATGTTTTCTTTCTATCAGGAGTAAGAGTGGCATAAAGCTCACAGCGTTGCCACGTTCGGGAGTGTCCTCAACAATAAATATCCATTTCAATACTAAAAGGGGCGGAAACGTGTTGACTACCTGTGGACCATTCATAGAGAGGTAGATTATGCCTGTGCCACCCCTCATCATCTGACTATTGCCAAGGTGTCGAGTCAGAAAGGGGTACCTCCGAAGGGAAGGGCACCGAAATCGGGCGGCGGCGGCGCTAGGGTCTGCCAAGTAAGCATGTCAAGCAAAGGACCAAACCCCACCCCGATCAAAGCGAGTAAGTGGTACAGCGATACAAATGTGGAAGGCCTATGGGCAATTCATAACGTTTTGAACATTGCCGTATGCATATAGGTCGATTCAGCTGCACTGTCATGAAGCACCCCCGATTTGATCTACATCCAAGGTGGCTATCACCGAAGCATTATTCGTCAAAGTGCCGAAGACCGTTAACACGAAAGAAGATGAACGTGTGGTAGTGAATGCATTAATAATTGTGCGAGGTTCTATTTCGTAAGTCCTATATTGTTAGTCGGAGCCTACGCCGGAGGATTGTCGTCCCCGGCGTTCCTTAACCTTGAGTCGTTTGTTCAGGGACGCAAATTACAAATTAATGTTTGTTGACAACCTCGGAGTTCGGCATGAAGACGTAACATGACAATGCGCTTCGGTGATTCCAAAGCCTTCCAATGTCAAACCGTGAAACAATTTTGTTAGTATGCTGTAAGAAATGGAATATTTATCTTCAACGCTAGCTCATCAAGACTAATCATGTCAATGTCATACTCTTCTAAGACCGCCTCATTCAGAATATATCCCCAAAACCATTTTTATACTTTACAAGGCTAGCAACGCGCACACTAGCTCATCGTCATCGTTTTCGAAATTCGAATGCATATTTCAATTTGAATATTTTCCTTGCAAATTTAACCCTCAAACTTCCGTGCTATAAGTAACAAGCCTTCAAAATGTCAAACGAGGGAACCAACACCGTATCGAAAAACCCCGGTTCCAACCAGGAGGAAGCCGATCCAGACAGCCCTTCGTCACTCGGTGACAAACCAAAACTTGACGAGCTGGTTGATTCGACATCCGATGGAAGCCAAGCAAATTCTGGTCGTGGAATTGCCTTCTGGGCCATTTTCCTCAGCCTGTCCGTAACGGGCTTTCTAAGCTCAATGGAAGGCGGTATCATGTCCACGGCCCTGCCAGCAGTTTCACGAGCTGTCAATGCCGAAAGTGATTACGTTTGGATAGTTAACGTTTATTTTCTCACCAGGTAAGTATCAACACGGTTTGGGAGCTTAACAAACATATAGGGTGCTCAACCGTGTGCACAATGACCTTGATAATGCTAACCTGACACGAACCTCTAGTGCGGCTTTTCAGCCTTTATACGGTCAGCTGGCTGATATCTGGGGCAGAAGATGGCCAATGTTATCCGCGGTCACTATTTTTGCCGCAGGGTCCGCCATTTGCGGTGCCGCAAACAATGCAGGAACTCTTATTGGGGGACGAACGATCCAAGGCCTTGGCGCTGCGGGTATTAACACCTTGGTCGAGCTTATACTGTGCGACCTCCTACCTTTGCGCGAGCGTGGACAATTTATGGGTCTCCTTTTCCTGTTCATCGTCGTCGGCTCCGTACTCGGTCCAATGTTGGGCGGAATCATCGTCGACAGAACATCCTGGAGATGGATCTTTCTTATAAACCTACCAATTTGCGCGCTCTGCTTTGGCCTCCTCTTCTTTGCCCTCAACCTCAAACACCGACCCGACGACAATTCGACACCCCTCCAAAAGCTCAAAAAGATCGACTTCGTTGGCGTGCTGATTTTGTGCGTTGCCGTCACGTTGCTTATATATGCACTGACCTACGGCGGCGGGGCAAAATACGCATGGTCGCATCCAGTTATTATTACAACGCTGGTACTAGGCATTTTTGGCCATGGCTTATTTATAGCCTTCGAAGCATCACCCTGGTGCTCCAATCCGACAACGCCTTTGACACTATTCCAAAACAGAACATCCGTCGCAGCTTATACACTTGAAGCTGTTCAAATTCTTATATCTTGGGGAGCGCTTTATTTCCTACCGCTTTATTTCCAATCGGTATTGGCTGTTACCCCTTCAAGGTCTGGAGTTTTGATATTGGCTTTTTCCATTTCATATTGTTTATCGGCTGCAATTGGTGGCGGTTTGGTTACGAAACTTGGAAAATACCGCCTAATACACATCATCAGTTTTGCCCTCATGACCATCATGATGGGTGTCTTTACGGTATTAAACCGCAATACCTCCCTGGCCGTCAATGTTATTTTTGGCTTGATTGCCGGTATAGGCGTTGGTCTTCCCAACGCTTCGATCTTGACAGCGGTTCAAGCCTCTTTACCGGATTCACTGAACGCTGCGAGTACCGCACTTTTCGCCTTTATTCGAAGTCTTGCGACCGTTTTTGCCGTCACAATCCCGGCGGCAATTTTTAACAGCCGATTCGACGAACTACTTTCTACCTCGGCTTTGGATAATAACGTTAAAATGAGCCTGAACTTGGGCAAGGCATATCAGCAAGCATCGCCAGACTTTCTTCATTCCTTCCCCGCTCCAGTCCAGGACCAGATCGTGGGCCTGTACGAGCTAAGTTTGAAGCTCGTCTGGCAGGTTTTAATCGGTGTCGCAGCTATTGGGGTTATCGCATCGCTTTTTGAAAAGGATTTGGAATGCCGCACAGAGCAAACGACCGAGGAATTTGGTTTAAAGGACCGAGACGAAAAGGCACCCAATAAAAGCGAGGTGTAAAAGCTTTACCATGGAATGGGATACAAATATTGGAAAAACGGTTGTTATTACATTTGGGTTAGGACCCCTAATTAAACAAATGTATAAACGGTTCGGTTATCTTATTTGTAAAACATTTATAAATTCACGACTTATATAATCTCAGTGCTTAAATTAAACGCCCCTGCGTTGTAGTTTTAGGGCCACGTTAAAGATCACCCACGATTCCTTAGCCAGCACCCTTTTTTGATCCACACAGCAAATGTCTGCACTGGGTACGTTTTGGGTGGGGTTTTCGGCCAAATTGGACAGAATGCATGAATCAACAACAGTAGGCCTGGCCAACAAGGATTAAAATCAAAATCAAGGGTTAAAATTAGGGTGGTTACGTGATTTGAATTAATTGGCAGAATTTTAAAGGGGTAAATAATGCGGTAGGTAGTAGGTATTGCGGTAGGTGGTAGGTATTGCGGTAGGTGGTAGATATTGCGGTAGGTGGTAGGTATTGCGGTAGGTGGTAGGTGGTAGGTATTGCAGTAGGTGGTAGGTGGTAGGTATTACAGTAGGTGGGTATAATAAATGGTGTGGTTTGGGAATGGGGAATAGCTTTATGTAATTGTTGGCCGAAAAAACGGGTTTACCGCCTTCGGCAAAATTTTCACCGCCTAGTGGCAAAATGTGATCCACAGGTGCAACATGGGGTTGGACGGGGTTGGGTGGGTTTTGGGTGGGTTTTGGGTGGGTAAAAGTCTCGAAACCGTATCTACCAGTGTTCACGCTGTGTGGATCAAAAAAGGGTGCTGGATAAGGAATCGTGGGTGATCTTTAACGTGGCCCTAGTTTTAATGCTTAGACTAGACCCCCCTGCGTTGCAGGGTGGACCGGGCGCTCCATATACCTTTTAACCACACGGCTTTTCGACCAATTAAATTGGCCGAAAACATCGCGCCCGTTTTAATTAAAAAAATCTAAGGATAATTTGTTAATTATCGTCGCAAACGACGGAAATTACACGGTATATACACTATGTACACATTATATGCGAAATGGCGATATAATTAAAATATTATATATTTATTATTTATAAGTATTAAATTAAATATAAAGGGGGAAAATATAATAAAAATATTTTAATAAAATTTTAAATTAAAGCTTTTTAACAAATAATTAAACGTAATTATATTAGCGGTATATAATATAAAATAAAATTAAATATTAATATTATTATTTTTAAAGTTTTATTTATAATTATATATATAAATAATAATAAATTTTTTTTTAATATTTACGTATAAAATATTTTTAAAAATTAATATTAATTATTTTTTTATTTATATAAATATATATAAAATTTAATAATTTTATATATAATAAATTCGTGGTACATATATATATTATATAATATATTAAAACGGCGGAAATATACGTAATTTTGGCCGCCATTCGCCCCGCGCCCCGGCGCGCCGCGCGTCGAATTTTTATTAGCCGGAAAAAACCCCGCAACCCCGCCCGCAGGGGTCCGGCGTTTTCGGGCCAGGCCAAACGCGCGGCCAACCCCTGGCGCCAGGGGTCCGGCGTATTCGAATTAGGCCGAACGCGCGGCCGGGGGGCCCCGGATGCCCCGCGACGAAACGAACGCGCGGCGGCCCCCTATTAGGCGTTTTTTACGTTAAAAACGCCGTAAAAATAACGGCGGTTACGTTAAATTGGACGCGCGGGGCAGGTTAATTGGGCGTACCCGAATTAAACCAAACGCGCGGCGCGTTAATTAAATATATTCGAACCAAATCGAACGCGCGGCGCGTTAATTAGGCGTATTTAAACCAAATTAAACGCGCGGCCGATTTTTAATACCAAAGGTTTAATATATTTAAATTAAACCGAATACGCGACCGGAAGGCCCCGGACGTTTTACGATAAAACGAACGCGCGATCGCCCTTTATTAGACGTTTTTAACCCTATAACGCCGTAAAAATAACGGCGGCCGGCCCAAACGAAGGTCCAAACCTTAAATAAACCAAATTTCCGGCGGATAATACGCGTAAAATATTTTAATTAGGCGTTTTTTAAATTGGGAAAAACGAAAATTTGCCAATTACCGGCGCGTTTGGCCGGATTAAATGCGTAAAATTCGTTAATTAGGCGTTTTTAAATTGGATTAAATACGCGAAATATATTAATTAAATATTTTCGAATTAAATTAAATACGCGAAATATATTAATTAAATATTTTTAAACCGGACCAAATACGCGAAATACGTTAATTAAATATTTTCGAATTGGAACGGATTCGTAAACCCGGCCCCGTTTCTAAAAAAAAAAAAAATTATTCGACGTTATTAATTATAAAAAAATTCAATTTGTCGCCGGGCGCGTTAAATTGGATTAAACGCGCGGAATACGTTAATTAAACGTTTTTAAATTAAATTAAATACGCGAAATATATTAATTGGACGTTTTTAAATTGGACCGAATTTATATATCCGGCCTTTATTTCGCAAAAAAAAAATCGTTCGACGTCGTTAATTATAAAAAAACATTTTACCGGCGTACCGGATTAAACCAAACGCGTAAAATATATTAATTAAACGTTTTCGAATTGGATTAAATACGCGAAATACGTTAATTGGATATTTTCGAATTAGACCGAATTTATATATCCGGCCCTTATTTTGCAAAAAAAAAATCGTTCGATATTATTAATTATAAAAAAATATTTTACCGACGCGTTAAATTGGACCGAACGCGCGAAACACGTTAATTGGACGTTTTCGAATTAAATCGAATATACGAAATACGTTAATTAAACGTTTTTAAATTAAATTAAATTAGGGTTAGGGTTAGGGTTAGGGTTAGGGTTAGGGTTAGGGTTAGGGTTAGGGTTAGGGTTAGGGTTAGGGTTAGGGTTAGGGTTAGGGTTAGG
>NW_022156752.1:0-1517 GCF_004355905.1 Pyricularia grisea
AAATAGGAAATATATTTGAGCATCGATTGGCCGGCCCCCACAGCCTTTGTACTGTTCCTAGGCCAGTTCCAGTTGCTTGTCCCGAAGGACCTAGCCCAAAAGTGTGGAGGTATGTCAGATGCTCTCTCAAGGGATGGGTGACGGAACAATGCATGCCTTCCAGCTGACGGGTAAAAAAAAAGCCACATTTGTTTGATTAAAGCCGATAAGCGACAAAAAAAAGGGGGAGATTTTGGCAGCAGGATCTGTGCCAAACGCCGCAAGCTGACAGAACTGGTTGAAAGAAAGAGACAGTAAAAAAAAAAAAAAAAGCAGTGTCAGGGTAGCAATGATAAGAACTATTACCGCAAGTTTGTAGTTTGTCACATTTTTCAACAAAAGGGAGGAATCTACTGAGGGAATATCACGATTGACTTGTTGAGTTGGTGGTGTTGGTTGCGTCGATCGAAAGCGAACTTGAAACGAGCAGTAAAGAAATCCCCCTTTGCCCCGGCCCCAATAAAACAACCTGCAGGTCGTTATATTGCTGCTTACTCACAGCCTGTCCAACAAGTCTCCATTCTTACTGCTAGCTTGCCTTTTCTTTTCTACGAAGTACTCTTTTTGATCGGCTAGTGGGAGATTTTAAGGTGTGGTGATCTTTCCCTTTGTCTCCTGAGTGCCGCATCAGCCACAATGGGGAAAGGGTTGCAGTGCAGTGCAGTGTAGTTAGTTATGTGTACTTGTGTGTTCAATCAGTGATCAGTGAGTAGTACTTTTATTGACCCGAATGTAGGTGTAAGCATCCTTTATATTGGACCCCGCAGCCCATCCCTTTCTCACTGGCTGAGGTTCGGTCACACAACCGGGCCTAAGGTGAAAGCGGAAAGGCGCTAAAACAAACTGCACAGCCCCACTGTTCGTTAGCGGCTATTCTCCACTGATTTGTTTTTTTGGAGCTGAGCCGCCGCTGGGCATGGAAGAAAAAGGATGAGGGTCTGCATTTGGTCACATCTTTTTGAGTGTTGACATTGTGAGGCGTCTACTCTGCTAGAGTGAGTATAACCTAAAAACCGATGTGATTATACTGCCAGGAAAAGGTCAACAATAACCTGGTGTTTGCCACCACTCAACAATGCAAATAATTGATACGGTCAATTCACTTTTCTGGCTTCTCAAATTACCGGTAACAATTTCGAAAAAGTCGACTACCGATTCAGCCCATTCCCCACAGATACCAGCAAAATCCGAAGCGATATGCCGGAGCAATACCCAAGTGGAATCAACGATGTGATGACGAAAAATATGGGTGCTCAGTCATCGCCAGCCTTGCCAGCATCCATTTTGCCTACACGCGTAGAAAAAAGGACCTGGGCCCCTGGTGGGGCGGTACATGAACCCAAATGCGCATCCTTCTCTTTGGGCCTTCAGTGATTGGTTGTGTCACTCAAGGCATCCATCTTTTGCTGACCGTATCTTAAAATAATCACCGTCTCACTTTTGTCGCCGCTTTTTTTTTTTTTTTTTTTTTTTTTTTT
>NW_022156753.1:0-1455 GCF_004355905.1 Pyricularia grisea
AACGTTACGTAAATAAAAAAATAATATATAAAATAAATAAATTTAAATTATAATAAATAATTATATAAATGGTTATATAAATAATTACATTTTTTTAAAAAAAAGTAATTTATTAACCGAAAATCGACGTTAATTAATATAATATTACCGGACGTCGTTTAAATTTCCGATCCTTTTCGGGTATAGGCGATAATATTACAATACCGTATAAGGGTATTTATTCCGCTATATTATTATTAGCTTTTTTTATTAAATTAAAGGTATTTTAATATTTGTATATATTATTTGCAAATAACGTATAATTTGCCGTTATTTTGGGAAAATTTTTATTAGTAAAATTTCCAAATTTTTACCAATTTAGGTTTTTGGAACGTTTTTAAAATTAAATTAACTTTATTTTTTTTGGGATTTAACGGCGAAACCAAAACCCAATAACGAATAAACTAAAAAGATTATTCCATAATTTAAAAATATATAAATAATAAACGTTATTTTTTCCGCCGTTTACCATAAATTTATTATAATCCGTAAATTCGTAATTTGTAAATAATGTAACGATAAATTCCGTTTCGGTATTTTGGTTAAAATTTAAAGGGAAATTATTTTCGTTCGAATTTACGTTAAATCGACGTTATACAAGCGTTTTTACGTTCGAAATTTTATCGTAAAATTCGTTAATAAATTTAACATTTGGGAAAAATAATTTTTCGATTAATTCCCCCAAAAAATTTGTTAATTTATCCATTATAATTATATAATTAAAAATTAAAAAAAAAAAAAAAAAAATAACGATCGGTTTATAATATAAAACGTTTAAAAATTTTTTATCGATTTAATTTGTTCGTTTAAAATTTAATATAAAATTTTAAATAATCGATATCGGATTTATTTCGGTTAACCCTTTTTTTTTTAAAATAAAAAAAAAAAAAAAAATTTGGAAAATTAACGAATTTTTTTTTTTTCCCAAATTATCGCTACTATTTATATAATAAATTATAATACGAATAAAATAAAAATATTACGGGTAATTACCGGCTTTTAAATAAAAATTTCCAAATATTAAATAAATTTTTACTTATTTAATTTTTATTTTATATTAATTAATCGAAATTAAATTTTTTATTTTTATTAATTATACCCAATTTATACCGTTAAACCCGATCGAATAATTAAATCCTCGATTACCCGTTCGATTACGAAAAATACCAAAAATATTACCCCCGGATATAATTTTATCCCAAAATCCAATTGTAAAACGAGGTTAAACGAAAGAAATTGCGAAAAAAACGACGGAAAGCAAATTATTAATTTGAAAAAATAACCGTATTAATAACCGAATAGTAAAAAAGGGATAACGGACGAAAAATTGTATAAAACGATTTAAACCTGGAAATAAATATAAATTATAATGGTTATATTGGATAATTATATATTAATATATTATTTTAATTATTA
>NW_022156754.1:0-1360 GCF_004355905.1 Pyricularia grisea
AAGGGGTAGGCCAACGGCCCTGCAACTGTTGGGTTCCCAAATGGAGTTATTATTAAAGCTGAAGGGTAAAGGTGTAAGACCGTTGTTTGTTCGTGCTGGGAGGGTGTTTATATAAGGGAGGGTCACGTGTGTCCCCGTCGTTTTAACACGTCATGTGATACGTGCATTTAGCACGAATCCGTTACAACCGGCATTATTATCCCTTTAATATGGAACGTTAATATTTAATTGCAAATTTATGGTCGGTTAATTCGTTTCGATTAATCCAAATTTATTATTTAAAGAATTTTCGAAATGCGGGATACCCTTTTCGATTAGGTAAAAAACCGGATGTTCCGAAAAATTAATTTCCCGAACCTTTTTTTTACGAATTTTATTAATATATATTAAATATTATTAAAATATATTACGCGTATATATTTGCCGAAAATTATCGTTTTTCCTATTGTAAAATAATCTTTAGCGTACGAGGTAATAATAATTATATTTTCCCGGTTATTTAATTATTTTGTTTAAATAATAAAACCTTTACAGCGTTTTAACAATTTTTATTTCGATAAAACGCGTCGTATAGGCGAATTTTATTTCCGTTTTCTTTTTATATTCGTTTTTAATATTTTTGCCCCGTTTAACGAATAAAATTTAATCGAAAGAACCTCGGTATTTATTTTATTATTTAATCCAATTTATATCGATTACCAATACCAAAATTAAAATAATGGCCGTAATACGATTGGCGATTATATTCATCGTATATATTTGCCTTATTTTAATTTTACCATTATAAATTAAAGGTTTATAATTAAATTAATAAAATGGATTAAAAATAATAACGGATATTATAAAATTGCTGAAAATATGCGGGTAATTAGGACGTTTGTAAAGGATTTTGGTATTTGGGTAATTAAACGCCGGAAAACCAACGCGTTTTTAAAAGAAAATGTCCAAAATAACGGCAAATACGACCTTTTGGCCGTTATTATTATTAACAGGAGCCGATTTTATAAGGCTACCCTATACCCAAAATAAATAAATAAACAAAATAAATAAATAAATAAAACGCATACACGCACAAAGCTTTAAATATTACGTCTTTTTTGCAATAAAGCAAAAATAAGACAAATAAGTAATATCGCTTAGTGGTATAATTCATATAATAAATACAACAATAATATAAAGTGCATGAGTTCGATTCCCGCTGTTGTCGCATTTTCTTATAAGTGCAATAAGTGCAATAAGTGATCCAGGTGAACGGTTCCAGCCAGCCCTACGTGGCAGAACCGGTCACGTGTTTCTACCCCGCACTTCCGGCAATCCGGATCGAAGAGATCATGCCATGGAATCGGTACACGTATCCAAT
>NW_022156755.1:0-1144 GCF_004355905.1 Pyricularia grisea
CCCCCCCCCGGTGGGTGAGCGATGGATCTATTAAGCTACCTTATGCTTGCTACGTAAGGTACATCTACCCTGAGTGAAGCTGCACATCACCCTTTATCTTCGGGGAAAATTGATTTGAAGAGTCAGGAATTGAAGGTTTCGAAGCCGATTGGGCTGGTCATCGGTAACTTATTCAGTCAAAGAAGTCAACGGGGATAGAAAAGAAGAAGAAAACAGATAAGATCATGGAAATACTGGAAACAAATGAATCTAACAAGTAAATTAAATTAAATTAAAAATTTAAAAAAACAAAAAACCTCCAACTATACGATAGATGACCAAGCAGGCTGCTACATCAAGGGTCCAGGGTTGGTCTGGTGCCGAGCTCAAAACCTCCGAGTCTCCGCGCTCGGGACCAAGCAGAGCTAGGCATGCATAGCCAGTCCTACAAAGACCATAACCAAGGCGATAAAAAAAATCAATGCTTCCCCCCTCTCTTCCTCTCACAACGTCTTCCCTGATAAACTAATGTTTCAAAAAGCACTTACGCCCTTTGAAACAAACTACAACGGTCGTCTACGCAATTATTTATTTATTTATTTTTTTGACTCAAAGATGGAGGGCGGTTTTGGACGAAATGTTTCCCTGTTTGGGGGCCACAACCACCCCCACATTTACATCACAAGGCGATAGGGGGTATAAGTGAAATGCTATAAACAATTTGACCCAATTGAGACATAGCTATTCTTAATGAGGTAGTTTATCATTTTGCTACTGTAAATTGGTATTCTTTCTATATTAAAGAGGATCCTTAAACGATGCGTCCCAAGCTATAGCATAGTGTTTCCGAATAATTGAACTACCAGTGTTTTACTCACTATTTTAATTTTCTTCCCACTTTCCCCCTTCGGAATTTGACCTCGGCGGGGAGTCAAGCAGATAGAGGGGGGGTGTGTGTACACGTCAGGAGTAGTCGCAAGCAGTCCGAAAAAAAAGAATAATGGGCTCTCCCCCTTCGAAACGAAAAAGTTTCCCCGTCATCAGACCGCGGACACCCCCCTTTTTTTTCCCAACGGCTGTCAAAGGGTCATCGCAACTACGTCTTTTTTCTCTCTTTTCTTTCCCATCTTTCTCTTCTAAACAAAAAAAAAAAAAAAAAAAAAAA
>NW_022156720.1:0-67316 GCF_004355905.1 Pyricularia grisea
ACCCTAACCCTAACCCTAACCCTAACCCTAACCCTAACCCTAACCCTAACCCTAACCCTAACCCTAACCCTAACCCTAACCCTAACCCTAACCCTTGATCTCGATTGATAACTATTTTGCAAATGAAGCTATATAAAAATGCCGATATAGCCTTGGCGGTAGAGGGCGTTCACCGGCTACTTGGGCTGCAGATGTGAAAAGCCTGCGTTGTAAGTGTATAAATTGTTACCAGTACACGCCGGACTTTTAAGCAACCATGCGTAACTCGTCCGGCATTGCAGGATGTTATCATAACTCTGAACCCAGAGAAAATATGACTGGGCCTCTGTCGTCCTTGCCAACACCCACTGCTACGATACAGGGTCCTGGATTTATCGTTGAATCCTTCGCCAGCGCCAAAATTGACACTGAACCAGGAGGTTTACACCCGGTATACTATCGTAGCATGCAGGCGCGGTTTTGTTAAAGTGGCGGAGCTCGAGGCCGGTCATTGTCAGGACTGATGGTCCAGCGGTTGTAGAGGCTGTGGCGGTCGTCGCTGGCGTCCTCGTTGTTTGCGCTACGGTAGTTGCGGTGTCTGACACGAGCAAGACATTGGTGCATGTTAAGCTGGGTGAATGATTCTCGGTCGGGTGAGATGTTTAAGGTCGTGAGGGTAAGCGACAAAGTCACGGTGTCAGTGCTGGTTAACGAAGTATCAATACTGAGGCCGGTGCTGCATATGGCTCTCGTAGACGACGTAGAGCTTGATATATGAGTCGACTTTGAAGTAGTTGCCGAGTTTGTCACAGCCACAGAGGCGAGACTGGCCGTCGCTGCCGCCACCGAGCTGGTCGCGTCCGTGACGCTGTTGGCAACATCAGCAATATTTGCCATTGTCGTTACGCACGAGCTAACAGCTGTAGTGACGCTATTGGGTGGGCCAGCACTCGTCATTATCGCTCCAGCAGTCGGGGGCTCGTGGCTTATGTAGCCCTCGGAGGGTCGGCTGAACTGGAGGTATTGGTTGTGGTCGTCATGGTGGTTGTTGGGGCGTTTTTGAGGTAGGCTCTGTGGTGGTAGCAACCGAAGGCGAGGTGAATGTAAACGATGTGAAGGTTGTTGAAGCCGTTTTGGCTGTGGTAAATGTGGCGCCGGTAATTGTTCTATTTGACTTGGATGTGGAGTCAGTCAAGGTTGATGAGTTGCTGTTTGTAGTCGACGTGGCTAGGGAGGGGTGACAGTAATGGTCACATCTGATACAGAGGCTATGTTTGTTGAAGTAGACGTAATGCTGCTGCCAATATTCGACGTAATAAGCAAAAGATGTGTTATGATGGTGGAATCCGACATACAGGACGAGCTCACCGACACGGACGTAGTGCTACTGGCCATGACAGAAGATGTACTTGGAAACAAAGTTGATTCTTCACTGGTAGCGGTAGAGCTGGTCGGCAGTATTACAAATGCCAAAAGCACTCTGGCACCCCGTGCCGTATCGATCGTTATTGCTTCCAGAATAGCCCTATTTACTTCAACAGTTTCACTGTTTCGAGCCTTGGCATGTAATCCCAGGACCACGTATGGCGTCGTTGCTGACCTTATGGTTAAGGGGCAGCTTGACGTTGACAGTCGAGGACGTGGAAGCGGAGAAGAATGTGGCTACGCTCTTTCAGGGGCCAAACGCGATTTGGCAGTCGGTGCCGAAGTAAGCGTCGCCCTGATTGTAGGCGTTAAACTGTTACGCTGGTTGGAAGAGCAGACGAAATTACACTGCCACACCAGCAATTCCTACTAAAACAGTTCCCAAACGCCAAACGCTGACAGTTAGTTCAGGGCCGCACTGGGCGTTCTGGCTAACCTTGGAGAATGTGGGTGGCTTCAAGATGGCGGTCAAGAACGTGGGAGCGGACAAAGAGGTGATCACACCCTCGCAGGGGTCGTACCTGGGCTGAAAGACAGTAACGCAATATGGGTCGGCCTGTTATATATGCTTATATTAGTATTTAGCAATAGAAAGTAGGAGCGACTGCACCCAACTCTTCTTTATAATCCATTCTTTTGCGACAGCACTCGCTTCAATGTAGGCCTTAGCACGAAGCGCCGTTGGACGGCCCGCAGAGGGAATCCTGGGACAGCTTCACTGCCGGGCCGGCGGAGATTCCGCCAATGAATGGTAGTAGGAGCGGACGGTGGGGAGTGTGAGCCATATCGCTGTTAATAAATGAGGGAAAGGCAGGCAGGCCTTGGCTGATAGGTCTGATCCGACGAAAGGGTGAAGGAATGTGAGTTACAACGTTTGTATTATCCTGAAAATCACAATCCTAGACGGAACATCCTGAATGGTTTTAAAATATAAGCCTCCTGTTAAAATTATATCCCGATAGAGGCATTGCTAGAGGTGGAGACAGACCAGGACTCAGATCAAAGGGCTCAAAGCTGCATGCTGCAAGTGCAAAAGCCGTCAGAGGCCAGTGTCGATGCTAAGTCGAGATTGTCGTGGTTAACATGGAGCTTAATTGGTTGGGCCGACTGGCATTTCAACTGCACAAAAGCAAATGGAAATATATATATATACATAGGACAGAAGATTGAAAAGAATTTCTGAATAGCAAGAGTGTTTGGAATATATGAATCGAAGATATCCACGTCCCTATGTTCCTAAAAGGCTTCTCACCATCACAACCTACAAACCAACTTTTGAATCATGTCCCAAGTATTCTTTTTTGTCTTTTTTCACTCCTCAATTCTATACCATAGCCTTTACCGCCGGCTACATGTGCCACAGCGACTTCTGTAGGACGGGGACAGATGGCATCCTGGCATCGTACAACATAACAGCCGCATATTAAATGACAGCATGGTATATACCCCGCTGAGATCAGCGGAGTTAGCGTCGACAGTTTGCTAGCATGGTCTGCAGGAGATATTCATTCACGCTGGCAGTGATATCGCAGTGTAGCGTTATACGCGCCATTTCTCCATTTATTCGCCAGCGGGTGAGTGTGAACCATAGTGACCGCATGCTCGCTGGGCCCATTCCATAGAAAAAGTTGCGTTGCTATAATTCCGCAGTAATTCAGCGCAGCAGTCCACCTGATTATGCTCCCTGAGCTGTGAGCAATGAACGCAGTCGTTGTAGTCCCCTGCTGTTAATGGACTGTAACGCGTGCGCATTGTGCCAAGGTACAGCAGTTTTAGTGGGTGCTAGCGCGTGCACGTGTGGTTGGTGGCCTGCAATTGCTTTACCACATTAGGCAAGGCAATTCGATTGTAGCCAACTGTGGCTGACTGTGGCTACTGTCAAAATAAATGGGCACTTTCCTCCTCAGCAACCCTTGCGCAATGTCGCAATGCAGCACATCCCAACAACGACAAACCTCTTTCGAATAACGATTATCGAGACGTCAATCAAACCAGTGCCTTGCGCATTACGGCCTTGTATATTGTATCCGACGTGCTTACAGCTACGTAGTGACACTGTTCATTCAATCTGCGATACGCGAAGCGTCCGCTGCGCGACCCGATATCGCGATCCGGCCTCCTATCCCTTGCGAGCGATCTCCGCCGCGCCCACCTCCACCACCGAGCTAGCTACATGGCGTCTGCGGCCTTTCCAGTACTCGCGCCTCTGGAACCTCCCCAAACCACAATTGAAAGCCCCTTTCGAGTACACTTCCGACACCCAGCTTATCCAGACAACGCGCCTCCGCTACTGGCTCTCTTTGCTATAAACGGGGTTCTCGACTACGACTTGGCTCTTGTTTGCTGTTGTATCCTCGCGGCAGTAAACTGGGACAAGGGATACTTGGCTGTTAGACAACAAGGTTCGTTGTTTGAAAAAGTCCAGCGCCCATCGGATGGCCTATTGCGCGGCAGGGAGTATTTTTTTTGTTTGGAGGATGTTGCTGTCTCTGGTAAGCACCCTCTGGCCACCTCCTTCTGCCCATTTCCTTGGTCATCTGTTGCACCCTTCGCTAATATAGCATCGTATGTTCAAGAGAAATACCCAATCGTACATTCGTTCCACAACTGGCGGTTCCCACATGACAACCTGCCACCACAATGGGCGCGCCTCGACGTACCCGAGTACAGACCGCCGCAATTGTTAAAAGGGCCTTCGGTGATTGTGGTTCGTGATGGAAGCTGTCGCATTTCGGGCTTCACAAATGCGGTTGAACTGGCGCATTTAATACCGGTAAAGGAGAAAAAATGGTTTACTTCGAACGGCATATCAAGGTACGGTCAACCTTTGGGCATTGATAAGGCAAACCTTGGTAGAAGATGGGATTATATTAACTTTATTATTCAGGTATTGTCGGCATACTACCAGTATGCATCAAATTATGTCGGACGATCGGAATATATTATTATTGCGCAGCGACCTGCACCATCTCTTTAAGACACGGCGTATTGCCCTGGTCCCAAAACTAGTCGATATGGACACATCTTTGCCTCCCCAGTTACTCGGCCATATCCTGAAGCCAAGAGCCTCAACGCAACTTATCCCACTGTACCACAACCGCTTTTTGCAGCATGTCCAGGGGTTAAGTAAAGAGTTCCTGTTTGCCAGGTTTGCTTGGTCTCTGTTTACAGACGAGCGCATCCCATTTGTTGCATGGTCCGGCATGTTTAATATTTTTGTATGGAACAGAATTACAAATCTGGTTGAGCAGCGGGTTTGTACGAGTGCAGACGTCTCTTCCTTCTCCCAAGTGTTCGCATTCTCAACCAGGTCTCAAAACCGGAGTGTCAGCCCCAAAAAGAGACAAATGGTGGATGATCTTGGGTGGGGCTACAGTGATTGTACCTCATCGGATGGTGAAGATACGTGGGGCAACGATGGCTATATCGACGATTCACCTTTTGAACAGGATGCACCAAGAGGTCGGCCATTATTTCGGACGTCCGTGCGCCGAAGCATGCCAAAAAAACGCCGCTTTCATGAAGATTGCGCTACGCAATTAATGTCAGAAGCTGAACCGAACCGGCCTGCCACCCCAACCAGCCAGGTTACCACTGCCCATCTGCCGGGATATGATCAAAAAGGAGTTCAAGATGAAACAAGACATGTGAAAGGGTCGCAGCCATCATAGCTTATACAAATTTATGCTTCTATAAAAGCAACACCATTATTTAAACGACAATTAACCACGAATACAATTAATACAAATGCGGGCATATGTGTTTTCTCATTTCTTTTTTTCTTTTTTTTTTGTTGGATTTTCTTCTTCCCCCACCCCCGCCTTCTCGAGCCCCGTATTTAAATCCCTCGTACAGCTTTTTCTACCATGGCAATCCCTGAAGCTCCCGCAATTAGTGGCTGTCGCCCCTCTTTTCCACTTATAACTAACTAAACAAGATTTTGCTTAGTTTTAAATGTAGGCTGAAACTGTTCTCGGTGCTGTTTACGATGCATCCCAGCCAGCTAATGCTGCGCCTTATGGTTTTCGGTTGGCGCGTCCCTATGCTCCCCGCGACCGAGCCAGCAGTTGACTTTTTAGTCATCTCGGCAAGGACTGACGATCCCAGGTGTACGCTTTTGCCTTTTCGCCAGTCTCTAACCAGGAACATGCCTGGGGCTGGGGATAGACTTCGCCGCAGCGCTGTTCTAGGCGTTTTGGCCGGGCAAGAAGTGTTAACAACCAGTAAGAACAATATACTTACATCTGCGGCCCGGAAAAAAAGTAAATATGCGTATGTAAAAAAAACATGTATATTTGCAAATAATTAATACTCTTAAGCACTATAGATGATATTCTAAATTCTCCCACCACAGCACTATACAACAAGGCGTAAATTTCTGTCGGCCACCAAGCCCTGAACTTCTCGATAGCGTGGATGCAGCTCCACTGGCAGGATCACCAACGAACTTAACCTGGTACTGTTTGCAGAACCCCCAACAGAAGGGTGCCCTAGCGGACCAAACTAGGTATGTTAATTCGCCCGCTGGCAGTGTCGGACCAGCCTCCGTAAAGCGAACACGTGCAAAGCCGCCCACATATTACCACAAAGGTGTTTCTGTGGTTGGCGCTTTTGCGTTCATCGCAACTGGACGGCCATGCTGGACTTCTTTAAATCAATAAAGGTGGCGAGGCGGACAAGCTCGTTGGAATGCATCTTGGCTTCTTTCTCGGGGGTATGACCTTTGGTGGCCCGAGCTTCCCGTAGAGTTGTTGAGCAAGTCCTTTGAAAATGCGTGCATATCGGCGCGGCTGTTTCCCTCTTTGTTCCAGTGAGGGTTAAGAGCATCCGTTTTTTCATCGATCGCCGTTGCCATATTTCCCCAAGGCGAAGGTTTGGGAGACGCAAAATGTTTATTTGGCGGCCGTAGCTTTGCGTCGCGATGGGGAAATGCGGTGCGGCTCTGGGGGTGGCCGAAATCACATGAAAAAGCGGACGGCCCAACTCGAAAAGATGGTAAAGCCGCGCGTCTTGCATTCAAGGTTGACGAAGATAACCTGTCTTATGTTCATCTAATGTCTATAAGATTGAGCTGATATAAGATTATCCATTTAAAATCAAAGATTAATCTTCAAAACACATACATATTTGCCCGTGCAATGCAACCATCGTCCAAGCCCCAAAAAGGGTAAGCGGGCACTAAGCGCGCGGACAGCGTTCTTTTGTAAAATTGGGAGTCGGCCGTCCGAGGAAGTGCCCGCGGTACTAATAACGGACGTTAACTAGGTAAATTATCGGATAAGTTCGCATAAACTAGGAACTGCTGCCAATACCGAGTAAGGATGGATTAAACTTTTGGAAAAATCTCAGTCTTACTCCGATTTAAAACGGGCGCACCCAATTTATAATACCTAGCCAGTTTAGGACGGCTTGACAATTATGCTTTTATTTAACACTATTACCGACCTCACATTCCAGTCTTCCCCTCTTCTCTTGTTTACACCATACCTCGTTGGTTTGTTCACCTTTGCCACTTAAAAACAAAACACTAGGCAAACCACCACCATGTCGACACCGCAAATCATTCCCATGCATTCGTACGATGCAATGCCTACATTCGCGAATATGGTATTAACCATTATGCTTAAATATGACCACGTGCTCGACCCCATTATGTTGAAAGACGCCATGGTTGAACTACTTAACAAAGACGGGTGGCGGAAACTCGGGGCGCGGCTCAAATATAAGGTATAAAATTACCATGTTTTTACGCTGCAAAACACAAGTTAATAGCCTTATAGAAAGGCAATTTAATCTACCATATCCCGGCCGAATTCACCGAAGCCTGCCCGGCTATAACCTTTTCGCATGTACATTTCGACACCCCCATGGCGGAGCACCCGGCAGCGAAGAATATCCCGACCTCTCGACCAGCGCACGACCTGCCGACGGTGGTGATGGACGTCGAAACTCTCACCCCGCTGGTTCGGCGCCCCGGCGCTCCGGCCACGCAGCGCGAATTTATCGACCGCGCCCTGCCGCAGCTGGAGCTGCATGTAGTGACGTTCCGCGACGGTACTACCATTGGCGTCAGCTGTTTGCACTCGCTGCTAGACGGCACGGCGCTGGGCATGCAAGGGTTGCTGGGCGCGTGGTCGCTCGTATTGCAGGGCCGCGCCGACCAGGTCCCCGAGACGTGTGGCTTCGACCACGACCCGCTGCGCAACCTCGCCGCGCTGCATAAACCATCCGCCCCGCCCTTCCTGCACGCGCGCCTCGTCACTAGCCTGCTGGGTTCGATGGTGTGGGCGCTGCGGCGTGCCTATGACGTCTTCTGGCAGCCGGCCGAAGAGACGCGCATGGTGCGCGTGCCAGGGCGCTTTGTCGAGCGGCTGCGGCAGAAGGCGCTTGAGGAACTCGCGGTCGGCGGCGCGAAGTCGGCCTGGGTTAGCGAGGGCGATGTATTGGTTGCGTGGTGGAGCCGTTACGCTACACAGCACCTGCCGCCGGACACGCCGGTAATGTTGACGGTGGCGTATAATATGCGCAAAGCGCTGGCGGGTGTGCTGCTGCCACCGGCCGACGAGCGCAAGGTTTTCCTGTCGAACTGCGCCACCGGGGTAATGGCTTATACGACGGCTCGAGAGCTGGCGGGCGAGCCCGGCCCGACGGCGGCCGAGGTGCGGCGGTCTATTAAGGATTTGGGGACGGTGGAGCAGCTTGCGGCCATGCATGCTGCGTCGGTACCGGACCCCCGCAACCAGCGAACCACGCGTGTCGTCGGTTCGCCTTGGGGGGAGCTGGTTGTATTTAGCAACTGGTCGCAGGCCGAGTTTTTCCACATCGATTTCGCTCCGGCTGTGGTCGGCGGCGGGGAGGCCAAGGCCAAGGTAGTGCCGAGCTTTATAAGCTACCGCATCGATAGCCGGGCCTGGCCCATGCGGAATATGTATGTTATCGAAGGCAAGGACTCGCAGGGTGATTACTGGCTTGCTGGAACATTGCGGAAGGGCCTGTGGGATAGGATTGAGGCGGGATTAAAGAGCGAGAGGCTGTAATTGCTGTGCGTGTGAGTGGCGAACAGCTACAAGTATGGATTTTATCTATGATGCATCGTCTTAGACTTTTTAAGAGAGTAGAAAAACCCGATTAGCGGTATATTAATCAAGCTCGGCAACGCCGCTTTTTCAAGCTCGTCCAGCCTAAGGTTTGTTTTGTGGGTTATTTAATAGGTTTTGGGGTTGAGAACCGGATTTAGAGATTTGAAGCCGCAGGAAGAATTTATAATCGCAGGGGAATGAGGGCCAATAAACGGGCAGATTCGTGTCGTGCAGCCCGCCGAGGTAAACATAAAGGCTGTCCCAGCCATCCTGGCGCTTACTGCCGTGCTAATTTATTATGCGCAATAAATAAACACGGGGCCGGCCCCCAGACACAGGGATAAAAGGCTTGCATTTAAAGACTGCACCAATAAACAAAAGGTATTTGATGAATCGCATTATCTGTGGTATGTCGAATACGGACAATAAACCCTGATGGGATAAGCTCACCCTCCTGGTTGCGGAGCGAGCCTTCGTTTTTTTTTTTTTTTTTTTCAAAGTTTAAAACTTTACCATGCAAAAACTGCTCGAGTGGAGTACCTACTTTAAAACGGGAGAGGTGAGCCACAAGGATGTAAACGTCCCCAGGCTATTCGGAACGGCTGTCCTTGAGTACGCCACTTATCACGTATGCTCCTCGCTCATGATTAGCAGCGGCAATGTCTAATTGCGGGCTCTAACACAGGCTGGCTTTCACCCAGATCACATCCATATATAATTGCTACTTCCGTCTCCGCTCAGCACCGAAAACCGGCAATCTGACAACGCCTGGAAGCACTGGTAGCCGGGATATGCATGAAGGTTCTGTTAATAGAAGCAACTGGCCAATAACGGCGCCGATTGACCGAAACTTCCCCAATTAGTTATCTGCACAGCAATGTCGTCCCAAAGGTCGCAGACCATACGCTCTAAGCCAACGGCTATACGGTGTCGCAAACTGTCTCCTGCTTTCGCGAAAGATTGACGGCAAGGGTGCGTGTACCTTTGCTTACGGTCACCCAGCTTTTCGAACAGACGCACCCGATGGTTGGAGGAGGTTGCCATCCAGACGAACGCCCAAATCCAGCTAGGACAAGTCTTTAGTGGGTGGATGAACCAGCGCTTGGACGGGTTGGAAAGGGTCCCGTCGGGATATCAGTGAGCATCGTCCTGCCGTAAATCTCGTCATCCTCATAGGCAAACGGGAAGGAAAAGAAGAAGAAAAAAGAAAGAAAAAAGAAAACGCGTAGGGCTTAATCCCAACTTCCCAATAAGTGCTGACGAGGCCGTCGAGTCGTTAGTCAATCAGTTGTTATTAGCGGTAGTTGGCAGGATTGTTTACCGTAAATATTATGGTACGCACATGCAACTAAAGGAAATCGGAAATCACGCGACACTTTGGTGGACTTGTCTACGGATAGCACGGACGGGTTATATTACGTATCCCGCTTCTTGTTAGACGGCCTCCCCCACCTTAGACAGCCGAGCGCTTTGACTTTCCACCAGTTAACAGATCGCTGTGCGCCAAAGCATCCGGAAACCCCCCTAAACAGGGCAGCTAAATCGTCCTACTCCTTGAGATCATCAACAGCATAATTACACAGACAATCCCAAAGCCCTCGGCCGTCCTGAGTGCACTCCCTCATGACACCCAGAAAGCCCGTCTACCACGCGCCCCAGCGCAGGAACGAGCCTCGAGCCAGCAAGCGCTTATTGCTGTACTAGACGTTATCAGCACTTTTGGTAAACAACTTGCTCGCGCCGCATTCGAGGAGGTTGCAGGGCCGGGACTGGCAAAGCTTGTAGCTACTGCGATCGCCCCGTTCCAAGCATGAAATGATTCTGGTACGCGGGTAGTTGTTCGCCAGGCAGAGGTACGGTTTTCCAGGTTGGGTTGTTGTATATCCCCGTTGTGCGGGCGCATCTGTTGCCGGACCGCGGGATTTGCACGAATGCGAATAGACCAGCGAGGCGTAATAGCCTTAACTACAGAAGGTTTGTTTGAGTTACATTCTGTGGTCTTGAGGCTGGCTGAAGACTCTAATTGGCGCTCAGCGCTGTCGACAGGCTTGTAGCAAGGTCCTGCTTACTGGCAGTGCTCTCCCGATATTTGTTGCCGCCGCCACCCTGCGTTCTTCTCTCGGTTGCGTTCAAACTGTGAAGCCTTATAATAGTTCCACTTGTGGGCGTCTAATAAACGCTCAGCATCTGTAATATGTAGCTGACTGCGTGAAAGGAATCGTTAACCAGAGCCTGCGTCGGCTCGACGTCCAGAATGGCCGAGGTCGCTGTAGCGATGCCTTAATTCCGTCAAGCGTCGTTCTTCTGCATAATCGCCCTTACCAGCGATTAAACCGGCTGTTCATTAATCTTAACCTGTCTGCCATCCCACCGGTGTTATGTGCGTTGTGTGCGGTCACTTGTTAATATAAAAGAAACAGTTTGTTGGTAGTAAAGCGAGTGGTATTGATAAAATAGCTACTCTCTAAATATATTAGGCCTTGTATCACTAGGTCCAAAATAAGGAAAGCAACAGCGTCTATTGGCGACATTGAAGAGAAACAATGCCTACTGTTACAGGTTATATACCACTAGAGGCAACGGGTGCCTTTACCTCATCACTTTCCCTGCTTTCTACTACCGCTCCGTCTCCGTTTCAACTGCGATTAGGCCTTGCCGTCTAGATCCAATCTAACACTCAGAAATCATGCCCAGTGCTCTCTGATTTGTTCGGCGGGAGTGGCAGAATCAGAAAAAGAGCATGTATGCCCGCCAAAAGCGACTATAGCGGCGCCGGGGGTGTTATTAAACCCAGCATAACGCCAAACTGCAACATTAAGTAGACCCCCGCATCGAACTAATGCTTCTTGGAAAGAGGGTTGGCTCTAAGGGTTGGGTGAATTGGGACTTTTAAGAATTGGAACGAGCTCCCGACCTATTGCCGCTCGGTGCGGAACATCCAGCTGTCCGGTGCCGCAACGTTTCGACTTGTCCTGGCCGAGCCTCTCGTTAATGGCATCATAAGCAGAGCTGAAACGGCCTTGCCGCCTGGTGGTGCAAATTACAGGTAGTGCGAATTGCAGGGGGTGCAGGTGGTGCAGTTTGGACAAGTCGTGCCGTTATTCCAGTTATGGGTTATTATAATTATAACGTAGTACAGTAGCATTGGAGGGGCATTTATTTTTGCAGTTATTTGAGAATTTGTACGGGATAAATAACCGCACCATTTACAAATTGTGGGTTAATGCGTGGATTAGGTTTAACATGGTTATTTTACCTTAAAAATATCTCGAATATTCAATTATTTCCATGCCTCTTTTTATTATTTAGTTAATTAGTAAAATTAAATAAATAAATATCATAAGGTTAGCCTTACTGGTTAATACCGGTGGTGTAAAATAATAATAGTTAACTAAGGTGCTTGGCGAAAAATCCCGTCCCCTGTCACCGTAAATATATATTATGCTATGTGGGGCTAAACAACTTTGTTATTCGCCGCAGAAATAACATGTTTAAATTTATATATTTTTTAAATTAATAATAAAATCGGCAACGCCGACACAACCGACACCAATGGACGATAAACCCATGGAAGGGATTTTTACCATTACCCTCGTAATATAAAATTAAAACGCATTTATTCATGTAAAAATGCATTAAAAATAATTGTGGGGACTTTTAAAAAAATTATGTGGATTTATATAACGCTGCGAAAAAAAAACACAAATATATAAAAGCACGTAAAACTATTGTTGAAAAAAGCCTTTTTAAATTATCCATTTTTAAAATATATTTAATAGTAAAGCTCCACTAAAACCTTGGCAAACAACCCAAATTAATATCATGTTTTGTAAATATATTTTCGCGTTTATAAACGTGGTGGTCGCAATATTTACCACCACTGGTAATTTGCCGGTTTTACACCAAAGAAACCCTAACGTAGCAACCAACCATTTAATTATTAAAACCAATGTAAGCTAAAAACTAAATAATAATATTAGCAAACTATAGTTAACGCTCATTTTTATTAAGGCCATAAATAATAAAAATTATAATATAAGCCGCTTTAATAAAGTAAAGCGAGGCCAAATTAGCGATAATTGTAGCTTTGACCAAAAGAATTATATTAACAACGGTTATGGCAAGGTATAACTATTGGTTTAAATATATTAAAGCATTTAATTTTAACTAAATTATCTTGAATGCGTAATATTGGCAAACGAAACCTATCCCGCGGTTCAAAACGATGGTCGTTTAAGACAGAAATATTTTAAAACCAGTAACGACGATAATATTAAAGAGTTTCGAATGGCTTTTTATAAAAATTAAAAAAGCATGCGATATTAGGGAAACGAACGTTGTTTTTCGCTGCCATTTTCCGGGACCCGAATGCGACGGATTGATTGCTTATATACCACTAAAACCCCGCGACGATTCTAACAACCAAATATATTTATGCCCAGACTTTTGTAATAAATACGCATCACATTATTGGCGGAAAGCTCGAACACTTGTTCACGAGGCTTCGCATATTCCATCCAGTAAGTAATATTTACAACCTGTTTATATTAATATTTTATCAGCTAGTATTATTAACCTCCGACTTTTATATTATAGTCAGAGGCACGTACGATTACGACACTCTTGGAGTACGGGAATTACTAATGTTGGTTTTATTTATCACATTTACTTTTATGTTTAAATACGCTAACTCTGATATTAATTACAGGCTGCCGAAAAAGTACAACCTTAATCATGCTAATAGTTTTGCCTGGTTTACCAATGCCGCTTTTAATGGAGAGTCTTATTAAATGTTTATTACACGTCACGACCAGAGGATAATAGTGGTGGAATAATAATTATAATCGCATTTGGGTTATTAAGGAATAATAACGAAATGTCCCGCCCAAAACCCGAGTGTATTTAGGAAAGTCTTGGGAGATTAAATCTGTTTGGTGTTGCAGGTTTAGAATAATTTACTGGTTATTTTGGCCGTGGACTGGGAATATCGATTTTAGCCTTTTTTTCGAATGCATTTTTGTCACTTCAGCTCGCCGAGCAATATATTAGGGGGCACATTCGAGCCTAGAGGTCGAAAATTTCGTCTTAAGGTCGAACATTCGGTTTCCGAACAAGAAACCTTTAATATTTGTACTTGTTTCGAGCCTTACCACAAACAAGATTTGCAATTAAGTTTTTTTTCCATTACTTTTGTTTTTATTTCAAAGGCTATAAATACCATATGCGAAAAGCGACCTCGTTTGGTTCATAGTGATATTCACTGCCTAACCATCGCCTGACCCTTGTTAACTCGTTTATATAGATTGACTAATACGTCTTGTACATTTATGGCCCCAAAGGCAGGTAAATGGAGCCACTGGCTGTGGAGAAAAATCCGGTTATCGTTCCAAGACTTAGAGTGGTAAAACAAATTTTCTGCAGTCTCGAAGCCTACAGGGGGCGCCAGGGGCATAGACCTATAGCGGGCGAAGGCAAGAACGACTGGTGCAGATTCTAAGCGCCTTTGGAACTCTGGATTGCTTGGAGGCAAGAATTTGAAGTATTCGTAACGAATCCTGAGCTGAACTTGTGACAAACGATTTATTTATCGACAAGTCCGGAATTCTGCCCATGGATTTGTCATACATTTCACACAACAGTGATATAATCCAGCCCCTACTGCCACTCCAGCTTTACTTCACTTGATCTTCTCCGCCTAATCTACCCAGAGGCGCGACCAAACGAAACAAAAAGACAAATCTGCCCATATAAACCTCGGCCACGAGTCAAGGATGTGACGACCGCCACGGCGATCGGATATGAAGTCGGCATTCTGTCTCATGACATGAACCTGCTTAAAATGGTAACGCATGAAGGGCAACAGATAGCTGTCGTTGTATAATGGCACTTGAGCTCGGTGCCCAATTCCGTCTGGGCCCTCAAGCGTTACAAACCGAAGACGGGTATCTCAAGACGGTAAAAGTTAGTATAAAGCGCTCAGACCTTGTCCATACGGAGCGATATAGAGCTCAAAAGACATCACAGTTTCTATCGGCCACTGTTTGGTGCAGGTCGGCGGGCTCGTTGGGATGTCTCTCGTGGACCTCTGCCTAATGTAAGTGCTACCGTCCCGGGCCTGTGGCACATCAGTAGAAGAGAATGATTCTGTGCATTCCGCCAGTTTTCCTTTTATTGTTGCTTATTGCTGCCGCCTGTAACGTTGCTGCCGGGACTGTCGAGAGTAATCCTAGCGTCACCCTTTCGGATCGCGAATAGAGCAGAGGAATACCGAGAATGGTTATCCAGCTTAAACGTCATGTACATGTTAATTTTATAGACATTCTCTAGTCCTTTACCGCCGGCGTCTTTGAACACCACGTAAAGGTCTGCGAAGGCCTGGTCAAGCTCGTCGTACTTATCACTGGGAGCCGGTCGTCCCGCTGATCGCGGTGTTGCTGGTTTTCCCGGTGGTGCGGGGCCAGATCCTCTCCTTGCTTAAAAGCGAGGCCCTGCTGGTGGGAGGCGCGAGGGAAACGTAAAAGTCTTTCCGCTGGCCAGAAACCCGATCACCGCACCCTTTTGCTCCAAAAAGCAGCCAGTCTTTCGAAAGGTAGACGCAACTCGCAGTGCCTTGGAAGGTTGCGATTTCCATCTCGGAGTCCATATCGTCCCTAATCCAAAAGCAAAGAACGTCCCCTCGCTGGACACGGGTCCGCTGCCAAAGGGTATTTTTGTTTTCCGCATTTCTTTTGTGCTCGGAGTCTCAACAACTTAGGCCCAACCTGGCCGGCATATGTGCGCGCACCGTGAAAGACGTGCGGCTGGTGCTTATATCGACAGCGCTGTGCGCCACGGGCTGGAGCAGGCCGGACCTATCCAAAGGTTTAGTTCCATCCGCACACGTTTGCCGCACCACAACCTAGGGTGCCAATGTGCCCCTCACTTCCTCACCCGGCTATTTCACGCCGGCCGAATGGTGAGGGAGTCACGTGTCGGTGAACAAGATGAGTCTGAGCATCGCCCGACATTTGCCTACGTCTTTCCGAGATGGTGGCTTACGCGTTATGCATCTGGACAATGCGCAAATCGGAATCCAAATCAGTCTCTCGCTCTGTCTCGAGTGACCAGTGGAGACGCGGTCAGCCATGTTCAGACCATACGAGCCCTGCTTTGAGTAGACATCACCCGAGGAACCAGCTAGTTCTGTCTCGTCCACGCTGGAGAGCTCAGGAAATTCCAAGTAGCGGGGGCGTTAAGTCTATACTATGGGACCACATCAACAAGAAGGATGGCCGTACGCTGTCCATAGTCAGAGTGACGAAATTCTAGTTGGCTTGCACTACTGCTAATGACGATATTATAGGTCAAATCTGCACCAACATCCGGAGTGCGCCCTGTGCTGCTCAAAATGGGGCGTGGCCCGCCTCGTGCTCGAAAGCAGAACCGAGCCGGCCGACGCGTTTGCTCATGTACCATATTGGGGAAGCAAACCGCAAAGTTTTCGATGATGAGCAAAGTCTGACCGGCCCATTGAAACAGGCTGAGGGCGTGGTTCAAACTCCGAGTTGCTTAAAGAGGGCCTCTCTAAGGGCACCGAGGTGGTTGTCGACGACGTTAAGCCCAAGAACAATGATTTCCGTACACCGTCTCAAATGCGTCCATCTTCAAATGTTTCCCTCCAACAAACCGTAAAAACTCGGGTGTTCTTTCGATGCTCAACATCGGCAGCGCTTTGCGCAATCCCGATAAGGGCTGCTGGCGGCGGTGTCGGTGACGGTCAACGTATCGGCGGTGCCCAGGTCGACATCATTCCTGAGACTCATCCCAGGGCCGAAGGTTAACAGCTTGGCCTTTATTCACTCAGTCCTACCGCACGAGCTGGTCAGCCGCTCATAGGCGCTAACATTTTTGCTGGACAAAACCTAGGAGGCGTGGTGTTTGCACCCGTGTTTAGGCTCGTCGACGGCGGCGCCTCAATAAGGACGCGGAGATTGGCACCCGGAGCAGTTCGCGTTGTAGAGGCGAACTTCATTACCTTCCAAAGGCATACCATAACTTACGAGTCGTTTTTCGAAGTTGTTATCGACCGCAGCGGAAGACACATTTTTGTCTTCTCTCCTTTCCACTCCCACAGTTTGCCGATGAAGTTTCGCAGCCCCAGGTAGAAGGATATAAGACGGACGAAAGACTTTTGTGGGTTAGTGACGCATGAGAATGAAGATCAGGTTTACCGCCCATGTTGACCTGGGTGCTTTAGCGATTGTCGAGTTTGTTGGAATACCTGAAGGTAAGCTCCAAGTCAACAGCAGAAGGCTGGGGGTTACGCAATGTAAGACGTGATTTGCTTATATAAGAAGTTGTCTGGACGACTTAAATACGCCGAGTCACAGACTCGTGAGTTTTTTTATGAGCTTCTCTTTACTTTATCAGTAAACCCTATACTCTAATATAATGTACCAAATGCGCAATGCAGGCTCGTATGTGGCGCCATGGAATTCAAATTTTGTATAACTCGCTGGAACCTTTGTAGCGTGTTTGCAGCCTTTATTGCGTGGGCCACGAGCCGCTTTTAGGAAGGTTTGTTAGAGTTGTTGACGGAAACCATTTTGGGTTTTTGTGGAGAGGGCGAACGAGATTCAAAAGGTCCCCTGGATGTTGGTCTCGCTGTACCGAAGGTCGCCACGGCCACTGCCCCGCTCCCCACGCACAGCTACTACCACAGCACATCATCACTAACACTTGCCTTAATGTCAACAGAACCGCCTCCGAAGCTCCTCAGTGCCATACTCGCCAAGTTGACGTAAAGTGTGGTGGTGTGAACGGTTTGTCTGCCTCAAGTCCGGTGACTATCGCCCGGTACTATTATATACCACCTCGCGTACGGCTAAAGCAATGGTGGCGCCGCGCGGCTTATGTCTTCTACGACTTTGTCGCCGTTAAGATTAGGAGCTGGGTTTTTAATGGTTTATAAGTGGCAGGATTTGGATTGGGTCTGGACCGCTACTTACATTGCGTTTGACTACCTATCGTCACACCATTACCCTCGATTCGAAGATTACTCGATCGATCCGGTATCAGGGTGTTTCTGAGTCGAGCTCTTGCAACTGCTGAATTCTTTACCTGACAGTCCCACGACGTTTAAGGGTGGGTCCTTGGATTACATCCAGTACAAAGCTGTCATGTTAAGGAGGAAGAACGCATGCTTCCCAGCAGAGGCGCCATAGAATCCCTCATGAAAAATAGGCTTTGAGAAATAATGAATTGAACGGTAGCTTATTTGTATTTACCGTGTAGCTTTCCTAGCGTATCCTGCCAATGCTTGTTCTAGGATTATACACATTATTAGAAGGTTTTAGCTTTTCTTCGCACTCAAAATTCTTGTCCTTCAGGCGCAAGCCGTAACACAGCAACGATAGCCCAGAAGCTTGTCCAACAAGGTTTTCTTAAGTGGGACGGGCTTATATATTGCCCCCGGACTGTGCTAATGGTGGTAATTATTAAATGTCCTCTTGTTGATAGGCCTTTCGTAATGTCGATCGATCAACAGAACGTTGTTATACGGATATAAAGGTATTCATTGTATATTTTATGAAACTGTCTAAAGGTGAGCTTCTGAACGTCCTTCCGTCTTATACCCACAATTGGGCGGGTGAGTTACGTGCAATTGGCCTGTGGGGCATTGCACGTGGATCATCGCTCTATTGTTAAATTGACTGCGATTCCCTTTGTTCCAACACCTCTAAAAATTTACATTAATTTTGGCCCACACATTGATGCTCGATAATAGACGATGATGTTTTTCAAATAATATTCGAATATACAATTACAGGACAGGTGACCTAAATATAAGCCATAAATAGCTGAAGATACATTGCGAGTCATCAATAAATATTTACGTATTTTTGAGTACATAAATAGAAACTGCATAAAATTAATTATTCAAGCGGATTGCTAATATTAGAAAGGTTTATTAGATTTGAAATAATCTGTCAAATTATAATGGCCTTTGGAATATATACGCGCTGATATTTAAATTTAATGTCCAAGCCCCTATGTCGGGGTTCTCTGATATTTGCGACACAGGCAAAGACTAAAGTATCCAGACCAGCCCATTTTACTCACAATTAACACCATGCACTTTCTCAAATATATTTCAATCACTGTTGTAACATTCTTTGGGTTTACAACTATAATAATTGCAGATGATAGCGACTGCAGACAAGTTCGCGAATATCCTGGTGGTCAGCAAGGGCCAGGATGCTCAATTTACCCGTACCTATACAAATGTTTTATTAAAAGAAAGATATACTACGTCTGCTGCAAATATGAAGACTCTTGCGCGGAATATCAATGGGTGTAAACGGTGGAGCTTGAACTTTTTCGGGTAATTTATCAATTGGAATACTGTCGGCTACGAATAGTTTAACCTGAATATAACATTGCTTCTACTTCATACCAACAGTATTTAATATAAACCTCCAAATTCCTGTAAAAAGGTAGGTAATGTTTCCAAAGCACCCAGCTTCACAGCTAAACCGGGGCCGCTTTACGCCTTAAAATGCGGCTTAGGAATCTTCTTAAATTATTTCAAGTGCGCCTTGTTTTTGAACCACAATTAACGCAAATCGTGCCAGTCAATACTACGGACTTAAGGGATTGATCGAGAGACGTTGCAGACGAACGAAATCCGGTTGGGCAAATAACAATCGATGTTATACAGCGTACTGTTAACGTCGGCACTGTTACAAAGGTTCCTGAACCAAAACTCAGAAAAATGGTGTCTCAACCTGTATAAGGATCAGTAACAATGTCCGGAGAAGATTGAATACCGTTTTTGGCGCGGCGCAAATGCTGCGGTTCCATGCTTACTATTCCAAGGAGTTTGGCGGGCCGGCCGCAACTTTGGCCCTTACCGAAGAATGTTATAAGCGTGCCTAATCGAGCCCGATTGTGAAGACGTCGAGCAGGGCGATTAGGTCCGCATAAGCGCTGGCCGGAGACGAAGGTGACTGAAGCTGGAAATCTCCACTTCTCTGCGATTATCAAGAAACCTAAGTGGAAACCTAAAAGAACTTTCAATACCGAAAACCATTACCAGGATAAAATGTCATAATAGCAAAGGCTGGGGTAAATCAAGGCCTGGACTAAAACGATCAACAGCTGTAGGCGCACCTGAAGGAGAATCAAGTGTGGAAACTTATCAATAGCCCCTTTTAAACCTTGAGTTATCCCAAAAGAGACGACGACCACTTCTCTTCCGTAAACAAGAGAAATTCTACGAATGTGTTAGTACCGCCCGATAACGGCAACATAGACAGCTTGGGATTGATTGCCCTGCGCGACCATACCACACAGCGGTCATATCCAGTTCTAGTTGGCCGCATTAAAATACTGGCCCTAGCAGGATGCAGCAGTTTAAGGGTCGAAACACTAATCTGAATAGAGTTCACGGATCTAATTCCAGTCTCGCCCAATTTAGGCATATCATAGTTTGGTACCTTGCTGGAAAATGGAGAACGAGAGGCAAGGGATCGGGACCCCTTTTATATTCTGGCGGCAAAATGCGTGTCAGCTACTGCAATAGTTTGTATATGAATCTAAACTGGTAGCACTCGCTTATGTGTTTCCCTTTCCTCCGATGCTAGAGTGTGGAATTTTGTTTTATTGTTCTTATCATTATTTCCACATCCTCGCAAATATGACAAAGGTCTATCCCTATATTAACCCGAATCATGTCTATCCGGACCGGCAGTTATCAAAAGTGAAAAAAGGCATATATAAAACCAACTTAACGAGCTGAAGTTCGCTAGGCTTCGCGCCTAAGAGAATTAACAATCCCCAAAGTCCAAACAAACCTAACCCTCATGGCTGCGTTTGGCAATTAATATCTACCATATCCATCAGCCTCCAGAAACCGCATTATTCCTCTTGGTTTTTCCAAAACTACAATAGTATCTGTTGTTGGCAGTCTTAATCCACCCTTTTTAATTCTCTATCCGTTTCATAACATGGTTTCTCCTTTGTTCGGCCCCAATTTGCTTTTGAATAGCTTCGTTTGGGGCCGCGGGAAACGCTATTGTATTTAGTTTATACGACAAATGCTTAGTCTTTAGTTCGGAAATGGGGCTCTTAATGCGGTGTTTGAAAGAAGACGCAGATAGGCGCAACGTCACCGAACCGAAAAGGACCGCCATCAGGATTGTAAGAGACTCAGTCACTGCAGTAGGGGACCTACTGCTTCACTGGCTGCAGATGAAGTGAGCAGTTTCTCAGTTGAGGCCACGGTGGGAGAGATTGGGTCCAGGTGAGGCAGAAGGTCTTTGTATCAAAAGCGCGGGCAAGAAATGTTCCTGCTTCTGCAGCTATCTCAAATGTGAACAGCGGCTCGTCTGCGGCTGTGGCATAGGGTGGCAGGCAAACGCAGCAAGTAAAAAGACGAGACGAACGAGAGTTTTGCAGAACCATTGCAGCTAGATGCTCCTCCTAATCCCGACTTTACTGCTATTCCTGGTGGAATCGGTGTTTCCTGGATGAGGTTTCAGGCTTTTCCGTCGAGAGCATCTTCTATCCTTACCAACAACAGTACGAAGCTAATTCAAACCAATAATAAGGGGGGAGATGCCACCACGCCGTGTAGTTATTCTGGTCCTGGTTCAGGAATACAAGCGAAGACAGGCAAAAAGACATACCACAGCCCTGGTAAGGTAGAAGAACTTGGACCTCTATGTTACATTGACTTTAATCTTTTGCCTCCTGCAATATAAGGCTAGTCGGAAATCTCCATAGAGCTAGGTGGTCTCGTTGATGTCCTCTCTTCATCCCATCGTAGCCCAACCAACAAAGAGCCGCGGAAGGAATTAAAGCGCATGTGCAGAACATCTGATTCCACCTAACCAACTGAGCATGGCTCTTAATTAAACTTTTTCCATTTAAACTCGAAGATTTCATGTTCATGTCACTAGCGAACCCGAACCGGCTGAATTTCAGTTATAGCTAAGCTGTCATGAGAAAATTGGGGGTGGGCAAACTTCCTAATGGAGGCACCAATTTCCATTCATTCTTGCATCTTAGTGCGTGCACAGCCTTGAATCCAGCACTTCGGATAGATCAACTACCGAAACCCGTCAGGACACAGTTAAGCCACGGCCCTCTGTTTGGCTTCTTCGACCTAGACTAAAATCAAGCTGGATCAATAACTTCATACCAATGGCTGCGAGGGCGTTGCGTGAGATAGGGGTTCTCTCTCTGTGCCTGTGATTGGATGTCGTTTCCAGGGGCTTTATAAGAGCATATCGGATATATTGAAGCGCTTGAAAAATCTTAACTTTGTTCGCTATAAGCACCAATCCATTGATACGACGGGGATCCGAGAGGAGGCCGCTCCTCTTTCAAACCGAATAGGCAGGAGTTGATCTGTAGAAACTCGACCACATAAAAAGCGCGGAGAGGACATGTATCGAAGAAGCCGAATTGAGCAAGGCTTACAAAAGGAGGCGCTAATGTACAATTCTAAGGTAAGAATCAACCAACAGGAGTTTCTCGGAAACAGTAGAAGGCCGCTTCTTCAGCTCATATGCTCGGACGATGAGGTTCGGGCAGAGGCAGTAAGAAATCTATGGGACCGCGAGCATCGGTTTGCAGAATTGAGATGGTAAATTGAGCCTAAAATCCACGAGCAAGGCATACCTATATGGAAAAGATTCGTTTGAATATCAAATGGTCATTTGAACCGGGTCGTCGCGCGTCATTAGGGCTTATATACTGGAGCAAGAGCTAACAGGTCCTTGAGCCTGTCACACAAATAGTTTCAAGGAGGTAATGAAGAGGTAATTAAAATTGGAGACTGTACCCAGGACCTTAAAAAGCGCCTTTACCTCACTAATATACGTTTATATGTCAGTGGTTGCTGAGCCATCGCGGCTAGGTTCCCAGTCTTCCGTTGAACAAACTGCATTCTAAAGCTAATTTTGACCTTGGTTTGACCCTTGGGTTCATTCTCCTTAGTGACAGTCTCGTGCGACTGGTTATAATCGTTAGGGCAGACACGAAAATATTATAGGCGGGCGTCCACAGCAATCGATCATAGAGTTTAACTTAAGTCTTGGTTGAGGCGAGAGGCTTGCATGGGTCTTGAATTTTCTCTGACAAGTTATGTCGACAGTTGTTGGTCTTGGTCCTCACACTACTAGACGACAGCCGCTTAAGACTTTTCTTGTGTTCAGACTCATGCCCCGTATTTTCTTCTCCTTCTCTCTCCTCCTTGGGCCAGTCCCAGGAGTTTTGAGACTCAAAGACTGCATTTCGACTCGGCTTTGCAATGTCATACCCAGGTTATCAAAGTTCTTTGCTACTCTGGGTCCTTGTAACACGTTCAATACGCTCCTTGCAGCCTGAGCTTTTTCGTCATGGCTATTTAAAAGCTTCTCATGTATTGTGTTATTGTGTTTCTGGTTCATCTAGCTTGAGATACTCAACCAAGCCCGAGTCCATCCAACAGGTTACAATAAATATAAGTGGCTGCTGGAAAGAATTGTGCGGTCTTGCACTCTACCCATCAGGGCATGGACCTACCATGATGTCTGCGGAATATATTTCGGAACCAGGGAATGCTAAGTGAAATGACGACTCTGGTGTACCCTTCAGTGCCACAGGACAAGTAGATTTCTAGGAAAGCCTGCTGTAAGATACGAGAATGGCTAGAAGTGGTATCGAGGGCGGATCGGAAGAGGTTAGAGACCTGAGGGAGACAGAAGGGGACAAAAAGAAACAAAAAGAGAAAGGTAGACTGGTGTGGCTGGACTTATTGACGCTAGAATACTAGCGCTAATAATCCAGTGATACCTATTGATATCGATTTATTCATCATTTCATTCCCTTTTTTATTTTCTGCCTGTGCTGTTTGTCACTACCGCGGGCCTGTTTGCAATGCAAGACGTTGAAGCTGCCTGCCCACTTCTGCAGCTGGTCAGTTGTTGTCATAATCAAAACCAACACGCTCCCACGTCATGGATCTCACAAATCAGGTCCACATTGGCATTGTATATTCCAGTTTGTAAGGTTTCTCCGGGAGCCCATGGTGTTAGTTTAAGGGTGGGTCTACAATAGTGTACCACGTAGATTCATCAACTAGCTCACACCAGGAGGACTACACGCCGTAACTCGTTCAACACAATGGCGAGTAGCAATGAATTTATTGACCCAACCAGGACTCCCAACCGCAAGAAATTGTATCTTCAACGAAAAACCAGAGCTTGAAAGAAAATGGCAGCTGCTAAATACCCAGACTCCCCACCCTTTGTACCTTAAAATTCACCATGTGTGCGCTTAAATATCGACGAGCGATTCAATTCACGGCGTCTAGGCGTATATTTCAATGGTCGCTATTTTGAAGATGTCGCTATATTAAAGCGGGAAAACTGGCGGGCGCATTTCGCAAACTGCTGTTCTATCCACCTAGTCACTAGCAAGTCCCGCACTCTGGGCAAGTTCCGCACTCTGGGCAAGTTCCGCATTCTCCGCAAGGTCCGCAAGGTCCGCAAGGTCCGCAAGGGTCTGAACGGCTGCCGGAACCGCTGTTTATGCAGCTCTCAACGATGCAACAACAACAGCTAAGATAAAGACAATTCTGAACAAAGCCGTTGGGGGAGATCTTTCTAGTTTTGGTACGCATGCCACTATTTCGAAAAAACCCGACTCTGCGAATGATTTTCCCGTCCCAGTCTGGGTTCTGTGCGTGATACTGCGTCAAATACTGCGACACAAATTGCCCTTTGTTGTTATAATGGACGCAGCACAGGATCCCTACGGCACCATCACTTTGGGGGCCAGGTAGGGGTATATCGGCGCCTATAAAAATCAAAACAATAGTTAGTTTATATTTTATTTCTTTTCAACAAAGCGATACAAATATAGTTTCGATTTGTTCAAAAAAAGATTTTGCCTGCACGTTGATATATTTACCGCTGTTATGCTTTACTGCCCGTTGTTTCTCATCAAAATGGATTGTCAATAG
This sequence comes from Pyricularia grisea, assembly GCF_004355905.1. NCBI lineage: Eukaryota > Fungi > Ascomycota > Sordariomycetes > Magnaporthales > Pyriculariaceae > Pyricularia > Pyricularia grisea. The sequence continues at coordinate 24,475 of NW_022156720.1, forward strand.
GAAATCACCAGGATTGCAGGCGCCTTTCCTGGCATCATATGTAGTGACAGGGCACTCTCTGCCGTCGTTAGGGTCTTCGGGGAGGTGGTCAGCGATGTTAGGCCGGACGCTAATATTGTTGGATTGGCTTTTTCTTGTACCCCCAGGTGCAGCAATACAGCGCTGGACCAGAAGGCCAAAACCGAAAACAGTATAGATTTTCATTTCTTATACAATTCAAATAAATATCCTTTGGCTAGCACTTACTATTCCTCAGGGGAAAGTGTGTTAAATGTACACGAAACGAAGTATCTGATAAAGAAACCCGGTTATGAACTGAAAGAAGTGATATTTTTAAAAATAAATACAGGCTTTAATTAGACCTCGTATAAAGCTAAAAAAAAAAGGTTGTTTATTTTTAGTAAATATATATTGATAATGCTTAGTTAAAACAAAAGATCATTAAAGCTAAAATAAATGGGGCAATCCCTGTTTGAAATTGTTATGGTGTGGATATTAATTTTACCTGGTAATGCGTTTTATTTCAAGCGTTTTCTAATTATGTACCTTACGAATTTGCTAAATATTATTGTAAAATAATAATAATAATAATAATAATAATAATAATAATAATATATATATAAGTTAAGAAGGAAATACACAAGCTCTACCAAACAAATTTAAACAAAACCCAAATTTAACGCTGGCTATAATTATTTCTTTCAACAATATAAAGTAACCTTGAATTCCCTCTAGTAACGTTGCGTACCCCCTGTTCGGCACCCCCCCTGTTCGGCACCCTGAAAATCTAACAACGAAATGCCTACTTTTATAAACTGATTTAAATATAAAATTATCAACGCACAAAAATACAATCGTTTTCAGGCTTCTCCGGTTCATTAACCTCTTCTTCATCAGCTAAACGTTCCAAATTTTCTATATCATTTTCCTGCAATCCAATAATGTTCTGTTTGTTAACCAAAAGCTCGTTTGGATCCGGAACCACCCTCCTCCTTTTAGCCGGCCGTATTGCCTCCAGTTGTGCTTCCAATAAGCTGATTTTGTGCTGGGCGTTAGCCAAAAGGGTATCTTTGGCTTCGAAGTTTTTTTGGATTTTTGCAAATAAAAGACGTGAAGTAGCGTTGGTTTTGTTGGATTGGGAAAGTTTTTGCAGTTGAAATCGGACATTTCGGGTCGTTTTAGGGGTTTTCCAAATAAGTAAAGACGGGTCGTTAATTTTTTGGGCTGGGCTTTCCGGTGTTTTATCCCTTTGCAAACCGTTGTTTTTATCTTTTATAACGTTGGCGTTGCTATTTTTTAATAAAAAAGGGCTTAAAAGTGGTTTAACCAAATTTACCGGCCATAACCCCGTTGTACGCCAACCAGATTGAATGGTTTTTGCTATAAATGCTTTTAATTTGGCTTTTCGATAACAAAATAGGAAATTTCGTTTTCCAATAACTGTTGAACAGCAAAATTGGCTAACAAATCCAAGTTGACGTCGATAAGCTTCTTTTAACGGCCCAAAAACCGATAGATCCAATGGTTGAAGAACGTGTGACGAATGAGGGGGTAAATATAGGAGTTGAATATTGTTTTGCAAGCAAAGAAGCATAAATTCGTCCGTTATATGTGATCTATGGCCATCCAAAATTAATAACCGCTTTTCAGGGGTTAAAGGTTGGGTATACGGAATAAACACTTTTTTAACCATTCGATAGCCGTTTCGTTATTTGTCCACCCGTTTTCGGTTGCGTGAAATTGCCAATTATCGAAAAGGCTTAAATCCGTCGGAAACCATTGTTGTTGTACGTTTTTTCCCTTAAATATAACAAGGGGAGGGAGGGCAACGCCCGTAGCCGATATACATTCGATTATAGTCGTCCAACCCCGCGTTCCGGGCTCTTTCCGTTGCAACGGCCGGATCCCGTTAAGCCCTAATACCAGGCCGTTAGATCCTTTACCTTCCATTATACCGGTTTCGTCCATATTCCAACGGTTTTCCGGTTTAATAGCGTTAATAACCGGGTTCGTAATATAAAGCCACCAAGATTTAATTACCTCCGTAGTAGCCCCATTAACCCGGGCGTTATTTATTCGACGGGGCCTTTGGGTTTTAAGGATTGGATAACGAGCCAAAAAACGAGTTATCCAACGTTTTCCAAGGCCTTTTGTCTCTCCGGCGGCTTGAAGAATTCGTTCTGCAAAAAAGCGTAATTTTTGATGCGTTGGCGGAAGCCCTAAAGCTGTTTGGGTAAGTACCCAATCAGCCAAATGCTTTTCCTGTTCCGTAGAAAGCCTTTGAAAAGGGCTTTGTGCTTTTTTATAAGGTTGAGAACCTTTAAGTCGACTTTGAAGTGTAGACCTAGGTATTCCCCATTTTCGGGAGGTTTTTGCAATTGGATTGCCATTATTGACGTCGTTTATTGCAGATATAAGCTGTTTTTCAGTATATTGCTTTATTGGAAAATGGAGAATTAAGATTAGAAAAAAGTAAATCCAAAAGTGAAAGATTCATCGAGATATTTATAATAGAAGTTGGAGGATAAAAATAAAAGTGTTGTTATTTTTGGGTGCCGAACAGGGGGGGTGCCGAACAGGGGGTACGCAACGTTAATAATATTTTAAGCATCCTATATGATAAGCTCTCCTACTTCCTGTTACTCATTCACGGATTCGTTTCCCTGTTTATCGTGGTTCATTTATATTTGGCACCATATTACTCCCACGTCCACTTAAACCCAAAAAATGTTTGTTTTAACTTTTCTTTTTATTGTAACATTATTTCGTTGCGCTATAGCAGAGCGCCCAATAGTGGTTTATCGAGCTGAGTTTAGGTCGCCCGCTGCCATCTATTTCCACAAAGGCAAGAAAGACGAATTTAACACCGATTGCTTTACCATGCGTAATTTCTTAAAAAGCTACGCCTTTAAACGGGAAATTGTTTTGAAGAGCATGGAATACCGTCCATATTCTCAGAAATGGGGACTTGAATTAATACCTTCCAGTTCCACAAACAAGGATTTCCCCAAAGAATTTGCCCTAGCAATTAGCGCTCGAGACCTCATCTACATTTACTATATTGACACAAAGGGTTTGAACATATACGATTTGGCGGCCGCACATGAGAAGGAAGGCGACCGCTACATTAACGCACATGAGGGGGAGGTTCTAATCGGATCTAACGTTTTGTGGACCGACATAATGGGATGGGAGCAGTATAACCCGGTGACACACGAAGTCACATATCAACCCAGCCGAGATTATAAAGGTGATCTCACAATAAGAGATGGTCGAGTTGTCAAGTCAGCTGGCGCACGTCGTGATGAGACGTCGTCGAGTGGGATCAAAGATAGCAGCTCGGTTTAGAGGGACGATTTCGCAAAGGTTATTGAAAATAAATGAAGAGCATAGTGAGGTTCTTAACAGGTTGAATCTAATGAGGCAGGCTGTGGTTAATGCATCCCCAAGCAATTAGACAGTATGAGCATGATTCACAACATCTATAGCTAATAGGCGCAATTCAAGCATATTTTAAAATGTTTAAGAGAAGGTTTAACGCTGTGGTAACCTGTTTACCAGTCTTTTCAAAAGACGATTGGAATCGCCATGGATTGCTCTTCTGTGTTTCGCTCGTCTATTGCAATATCCATTTACTGTAGCCGGCTGAAGTTACCAGTCTTGGTCGGTTTACGCAACTTTGGCCCCGAATTTCTTTTTATTTTCAAATACTGAAGCATGAAACTAGAGCTGGTCTCTTTTAACTGGTATAGAGATTCTGCCCGAACTTTCGTTCGAGGTTGTTCACTTGGCCTTAACGCGACTGTTGGCGAGGCATGCAATTGTGCACTCTCTCGGACCGTAGATGTTGATGAGCTGGAGGCGGCTCGACCACGCCTCGGCCTGGGACCGAGCCAGCGGCTTGCCCATAAGGCAAATGGCCGGCAGAGTTGGCACCTTGGCCGGGCCCAAGAATGACGTAAGGCAGGGCGTGATGTCACCCCAGTCAGTCTGGTTGCGAGCTATAAACTCCATGACCTCCGCCGACCCAGTATCTTCCTGCTTGCTCGGGATGCAGAGGCAGCCGCCGGCCTCGATAGTGCTGAAGATGTCCCTGATTAATATGTGGAAGGCGTATGATGCGAACTGCAAAGACCGCAAATCAGAGTCCATCGCCGTCATTCCGCAGGGCACAGCGTGCTCGTGAAGACCGGTCAATACTGTCTGCTGGTTGGGCACGGCTTTTTTGGTGTGCCTATGGTCCCCGTGGTGTAGAGGATATATGCTGGGTCTCCGGGAGTCGTTGCTCTTTCGGCCGTGGCCTGGACGAGGTCGTCTACAAGCCAGGCAAAGAGCCTATCCCTCACTTTACAAAACGGTATGGTTATTCTCTAGCCTGGCACGCTGAGGCAGGTTTCTTCATCAGCCTGACGGTGGCGGAAGAGCAAATGACAAGGACTGCGTCCACGGCGACAATTATAGCCCACAGGCGCGCGTGGGTCTGGAACGGATTAAGCAGAACAAAGTAAGCCTCCGACAATAGCAGGCCCAGGACTGCCATCACAATCCAATTGGACTTTCCGGCACAGATGGGAACAGGAGAGCGGGCCTTGAAGTGTACTTTCCGTGTGCAGTACCGGGAGAGGGGCTTGGTTTGCTCCACAAGCTCCCGATATGTCATTCTGCCATACCAGCTTTCGATGGCACACCTGTCGGGGTGTTCGGCAGCGCAGCGGAGAAAGAGATCATGCAGGCATTCTTCCAACGGTTCCACGAAACTCGGTCCCTGTCCCAAATATGGCTCAAAGGCCTGCTACCAACGGCGTTGGCGACGTAGACCATTGCCGAGGATCAAATCCAAGATGTGCCCAGCGGTACCTGCAATATTCCGAACGAGCGTCTCGTTCAGGCATTCGACACGGTACTAGAGCTTGGTCGAGAGCGCCGGCACCCGACCACAGTGATCTCGGGAGCGGTACGTCTGGACCATCAGGGACGGGTCGAACTCGGTCGGATGCCAAAGGATCGCCTTGGATTCTATCCTCGCAATCATTCAGGAATATACTGCCGCTGAACAGCTGTGAGCCGCCGGCAAGACCCTGCGCGTCGATAATATCTGCGAGCGAGCACCCCTGGTGACTGAGCGAGCGGGCCGAAGCACGTCCGCAGCACACCTACTACCGACCTCTCTTCAATCTTGTACCTGCCCTATTTCACAGCAGCCACAAGCATCGAAACAGAAAGCCCCACCGCATCGTCCATCCTATCGATGGATGCGTCCCTGCCCGAGCCCAGGTATAGCCAAGGACCGCGCGGTCCTAACCCGTGTACGAGTGCAGGACCACACTCCACACCAGGTGGAGCAGCGTGGCGTTTGTGACATCTGCCTCGCGGAAGGAGGCCGTTCCCCTGTGCTATTGTCGCGGTGAAGACGACAGAGCAGGGGTCTTCTGCGTCTGCGTCCTGCCTCTCTCATGTCTTTGCTTCCTCTCGGAGTATCGGACACTGGCAGGGTTCTGTGTCTGCGTGATAAGACTCCTAATACGCCAGGTTGTTTGCGCGGCGGTCAGCGTTGTTGGTTTGCTTCATGGCGCTGGCCATGAGGTTTGCGCAGGGCTTCCGTGACAAAATAGCCTGACGCTCCTCGCCCAGCCGGTCGAAGGCGTCCACCAACTCGCGAAGCATAAGGAGCTTTGAACGCCCGTCCAGCAACAAGTGGCTCACGTCTAGCTTTGCGAACACACGGCCATCTACCGGGATGCATAGGAGAAGACGGTAAGGCGGTCTTCGGGCGGGCAACGCGTCTGCGATGGGCTGACAGCGGTCTCGTCGACCGAGCAGAGCGCTACCTGATGAAGAATACTATGTCCAGGATAGTTTGCCGCAGACTCAATATAAACAGTCCGGAACGCGGTGTGATGAGCCACGGTGGCGCACCAGGCGCTTGCGAGTCTCCGCCCGCCCACATAGGTCTCGGGACTGCGTTGCTCGCGGCTTGTCACCCTTCCGTGAAGCCCCCATAGGTGTCTGACCACGTAGGCGCTATGGTGCTCGGCCTTGGAAAACGCTCAGCGCCGGCCCTTCCTGCACCGGAGAGGCCTTATGGAAGGTCTCGACGTCCACGAGTCCACACACTACCGGGATCTCGAGAATAGAGCGGCGGTGGGCATCAACCGTTTCGTAGTCTGTAACACCCCCAGGGCCTTGAAGTCCGCAACGGTAAAGCAAGCCTGCAGCTGGCAAAGCGAGCCAAAGGTTGATACGGTCCTGATACAATGTTCCAAGCAGAGCTCAAGTGCAGCCGCTTATCTGGCAAACGAGCGGCCGCGCGCTCAAAACGCTGCAATTCAGGGGGCTGATCTGCTAGCCTTTCCCCAGCTTGCCACGTTCCCATGCGCGGTCTGAGAATAGCATTGAGATTCTTGAAACCCTGGTAGCGAGCTTCGTAGTTGACTCTAACCTCGGCCCGCAAATGGGACTGAAAAAGCCGGCTCTCGGCCTCGAGCAGATATATGGACGGGAAATAAGCAAAGCCCTTTAAACAGCATCGGCATATTAGTCCTTCACACGACGGACCAAATTCGCCACATCTCCTACGTTGAAGACAGGGACGTAGACGGGATGCAAAACGGTATACCAGCCGACGGTTCCAAGAATGCTCGGCCCGCATTCAACCAACCCCAGCTTCGCCATACCGAGACTACCTCCCCTTTACCTCGTTGGAGATAGGTGGTGGTGCCCGGTCACGGAAGACACGCGCAAACGAGAGCAAGATTGCCTAGAGCCCGCCGGCTGGCTGCTCTAGGCAATGCGCCGCGTGGCATTCGCGGCAGAAACCCATGCGAATGCTCAACTGGGTCAGCTTTTCATGGGCCTGCTTGACCGTCGGTGTTCTTCGTCTCTGGCGAGGTGATGCCCGAGTAGGCAAAGTCTGACGTCGCAGGGAGGACCGGTGAGAATGTTATGGTGCGCTCAGGATGCAAGGCCGCCGTGGGTTTCTCCTGCACAGCCGACCAGGAGAGAAAATATTGTGCTTCTTCGTGGCGCGCCGGCGTATGGGTCAAGATATCTTTCTCGCCGTTAAAGACAGTGCTACAGTGGTAGCAGTCAGCAGAGCTTCGGTGTCGGCAATGATGATACGCCATGCCACCAGGTCCATGACAAGGTGGTGCGCAACAGCAAATAGAATCTGCTCGTTTCCATTGGAGAAGAGGATACTGCGCATCATCGGGCTTGGCTCTATGCCGAGAGCATTTCTTGCTTTGAGTGTTCGTGACTTCCGATCGTCTGGGCTGACGTTGACGATGTGATCAAAGCCAAAACACTTATAGATTCTCTTGGCTGGAAGAACTTACTGCCTACAGGTGCTCTCTGAGCCCCTCTTGCTACTTAAAGCGAGCCTTGAGCATCTCACGGTTGGGCACAGTGCTTTATAATGCAGACTGCACGGCAGACGATGGTTCTGGAGGTGCCATACGCAAAACCACACTCTGATTGAAATGATTGCAACGGAACTGCCTGTTCGCCGTGTCCATGAAAAGACAATTTATCGGCGCGATGGCAACAACAAGCATCTGGGTCCATCTACTACGAAGCGCAGTCGATCGATTCGTTCTTGTGTCGTGTCGAGGCCGGGGTGATGAGGGTAGCGGTGTCAGCCCGTCTGGGCCAGGAGAGCATGTCAGTAAAACTCACAGTCATGCAGGCAGTGCGCCTGAGTTCTGGGGAGACCTGCAGGGCAATGATGGAGTCGCCGCCCAGGGCGAGGAGCAACGACTCCAGACGCACTGCGCTAAACGGGAGGATAGGAAGCTGGCCGCAGATTTGCCAGTCGATGCGTCCCAAGCACTCGAGGGCGCCGTCGAGTTCGTACCGGACCTGATCGCGCAAGCGGTGGAAACGCCTTGCCATGCTACCCGCTCACCGGCTACCCTCAGGGCCTGGAATCCAGCAAAGAACTCAACTGTTCGAAAGCTGGGCGGCGGCACCCACTAGCAGGAAACGGTTACGTTGCACACCGGCGATCCAGATTCCTGGTCCTCCAGGTACGGTGTGTTGGTTCGCAATTCGCCTGGAACAGTAACAGGGCTTTTGCGCTGCACGTCACCGTGGGTGTTAACAGTCCTTGCTGGGCGGCCGGGCCACTCTCTCGACCAGGCTATTTAGGAATATCTACCTCGACGCATATCTCATCTACACCTTTCGCATGGCCAGCGCCCTACTCTCTGTTTTATATTACGTAATACTTTTTATTTCTTTGTCGTGTGCTAGCCTTTCTTTTCCTGTATCCTGTTGCTGACTACATTCATCTGCTCCTTATTAGTTTCCCCTAGGGCTCCGAATGGTACAGTTAGTGTCGGCTCAGAAGTCAGGCATTCCTGTCCTCCCTGTGTTTGGAGTCGGGCTCCTCTTTGCGTTACTTTCGGCTACAGTCCTGATCATTATTGGCTGCCAGCCGCCCTTTGTAATGCCGGCCATCACGATGGCTTCGGCTGGAGCGAGTATGCTGCATACCATGAACCTTCTGACCGCGAAGGCTGGCTGGATAGGGTCACCATATAATATTCGGGACTTGCTCCAGACTCGCCGTGTAGCAAGGGATGGTCAGCGTCCAGGTGGCGGGTGGCCGCCAATGTGGTCTACGAGAGGTGGCCATCATGCTTGCCAACTCCATCGGGTGTGCCAATTTCGTCTTTGAATCGCACAATCCGCTCCTATTGCACCACTTCGGACCATTGGAGGTCTTGATGGAGGCTATGAGGGTGGGTGGATAGTCTGCTGCAGCAGCTGGAGTCGGCACGAAGCCTGTTGTCGCAGGCTCGGCTGGATGCTGTGTCAGACGGATATAGCCGAGCTATATTTCGCGTCTTTCTAGTCGCCGTTGTCCTGTTCTCTCTCACGATGCTGGCATGGCTGTTTATAAAGTGAAAATCTCTCAAAAACCAGCAGAGCCCATAGGACTGCCTCACTGGCGGTGGAAACATATATTGCATACAGGTTAAAAGAGTGAAGTTGAAGTGTAGTTTTAGTTGTTTTGAAGCTTGGAGCTTACGTTAGCCCAAAAGAATAATTTGAATTGTCCGTACTAGGATAAATCTCCAGTTCAATTCTTCACTGGAAAGCGTTATACCCTCAGTGCCCTATAGGGACATTTCACAGGCTAGCAGCAAGAAAGGAAATCTGGCGGTAAAGGTTTCTACTCAGTACAGTTGACACCTAAAGAGCGCGCTTGAGGATGGGAAGACGTACTCGTTGTTACTAGCAATTTCTAACCGTACACCCTCTGAGACCCTCATATATAGCTTTTACTGAATATCGAATTAACTACCTTATCTTGGTAGTATACCCTAGCAATCTCCTTGGGGGTTAAGATTTGACCAGTTAGAACTTAGTCCACTGTACCCTGCACATACAGTGTTTTTAACCAAAGCAGAATGCCGAAGGTTAGGTTATTATCCCAAGGTTTCCTACAGGCTTTTATTCCCATCAGCAACATCAGACGCTCATGTAATCTCACGTCAAGACTCACGTCACATCCCTTGATTGCACCAGCCCCTCTCAATGCCAACGTAAGCCGCTGTCGCAATCTTTCATTAGTAATTTTCGCCATGCTTCTTTCTCCCCCTATCACCCGAAAGCAGTTGTACCCACAATAGGAAGTTAGTATGATAAAATAGATATGCAGTGAAATTATCCAATGATATCTGCTGTGTACAACCTTGCTTTTAACATTACCTAACGCGTTGTTTGATTGCTTGATTGCAGCCAAGCTCATGTACACATGTCACCAGTCGCGCTGAAAACATTACGTCCAACTTCAATATCTAGGTAGGCTCCATCAGCTCATGCAAGGTTCATTCTTCGAGCCACGGGTAGTGAGATAGGATTCTATGATTAGCTCAGACAATTCCCTCGTCAGATAGCTCTATACATCGTATCAAGCTGGTGTGACATCTAAGTCTTGGCGTGCCGCCGTGCTCTCACTGCTCTTGTCAAACTTTATGATCAACATGACCGAGCTGTATTCACTCAAGGGCAAAAACGTTGTCATAACCGGGGCAGGAGGGTACGTAATCAGTTATGCACCTCAGCTCAAAGCAGCGCTAACCCAACCTGCAACTCTCCAATAGAACATCGGGACTCAGACGGCGATCCTGTTCGCCAAAAGCGGCGCCTCCACCCTCCTCCTTTCGGACGTATCGCAGTGCGCCCTAGATGCGCTCCGCTGCGCACTAGCCCGCAACGGGGCCTTCCCTGACAGCACCTTCATCTTCCACGCCTGCAACGTGTCGGACGATGGGTCAATGGCCGATCTGTTCAGCCAGCTGGACCCCCTGGGCGGGCCGGACGTAGTGGTCAACAACGCCGGTGTGTTCCCGACGTCGGCGGACGGCGACGCCATCACCTCGACACGTGCCGCCTGGGATACCACGTACCTCGTCAACGTCCTCGGCACCTGGCTGGGCCGCCGATACGCGGTGCTGGCCATGCGCCGCCACGCCAAGCCGCGCGGCAGCGTGGTCAACCTCGGCTCCGTCGCCGGACCTATCGGCAGCGCCATAGCCCAGCTGGCTTACACCTCCAGCAAAGGCGCCGTCGCCGCCATGACCAGGGAGCTGGCTATAGTCCACGCCCGGGAGTCCATCCGCTTCAACTGCCTGTGTCCTGGTCCAGTCAACAGCCCGATGCTTAACCACTTCCTCGACGGGCCAGGCGACGAGGAGGAGGAGTCGGCGGAGCTTGGAGGTGAACCGAACTCTGGCTCGAAGAGACGAAGGCGTGAGGTGCATCTTCCCCAAGGTAGGTGGGGTGATAGCGTTGAGGTCGCCGCGGCGGCGCTTTTTCTGGCCGCTGATGCCAGCGCCTTTGTGAATGCGATTGACTTGGCTGTGGATGGCGGCTTGACAAAGGTAATGTGCTTTCCCTCCGTCGCATTCCGTATAGGTTGCCTTTTTGGTTATCCGATCCTTTGTTGACACAAGGTGTCGTTTATGCTTGATCAGGCATTTGTCACTCCATTAGGACCACCTTCTGCCGCGTTTATCCCAAACTTTTCTGTTTCGCCATAGGAATGTAAATTGAGTCGAGACATGAGATTTAACGTCAAAACTGGCGTTAACTTCGAGCGACAATATATATATATATCGTGGTGTATTAATACAGGCTTGGACCATTTACCCAAGTTCTTTCCCCTGTTTGCACGCATAGATCTGCGACCAAGACCAGCGCGTAAGCTTTATCACTTGGAAAGTTAATCCTTCCCAAGGCATCATGTCTCAAGCTGTACACAAAATCCCATCATCGCGTGTCTGCCATAATTTGCTCCCAACACAATTAAGGCAATACAACAATCCATCCGGATCTACTCTCTGCTTGACGGCACTAAGCCTCTCCCAATGCTCTCCATAAAAATCCTCCCTCCAGTGCACACTCCCCCAGTCCGCCTCGTTCATGTATGTTCCCGTGCCGGGCGACAGGTCCGCCATTGCGGGAGCCAGAACACCGCGCAGGTACGCAAACGACTCTTTGTTTTCGGCCACGCTGAAGTCGTTCACCTGCGTCTCGAAAATGTCCAGCACGATCGACCGGTACCAGCCGGACTGGACGGCGGACCCGGTTGCTGCCGCCGACATCGCAGCCATCTCCAGGAGTCCAGCCAGTGATGAACGAGGGTGTGGGTCACAGGCTGGTTGATTGTGCCCGCCATAGTCTTGATTACGGCCCGCAGTCGGGTGCGGTTCGCGAGCGCCTCGGATCCCAGTAGCCGCGAGCTCATGGCAGAGAAGCTGCCGACCGAAGCGTTGGTGTCCGTCTTGGAGGCGTAGTACGATCCATAGTTGGAGTGGGTGGCCCAGTCAACCTTCACGTCCAGGCGGTGCTGGGAGCTGGCAAAGGCTGTCATTTTCTCCTCGAAAGGCCTAAAGAGCCGGCGGGCCGCGTCGCCGTCGCCCAGAAACAAAAATGATTGCTTGTACGCGTTCAAGGTGTTTTTTTCCACCGGGCCCCGGTACAGGCGCGCTCCATAGCCCATAACCGGAGAAGCCTTTTCTGGAAAGGTCGGGCATGGCCTCGTACATGGTGGTGACGGCGTCGAGGAAGCGGCTCGTGGCCGCGTCGTCTGCGGGCGAATCCACGTTTACGGTGGCGACGGACGCAGTCCGGTCGTCCTTGTACGTCCTGACGCTGAGCTCGGTCACGACGCCGTAGGTACCCGGCCCACCGCCGCGGATGGCGAAGAAGAGGTCCTGGTTCTCACAGGGTGACGCTTTGACAACTTCTCCTGAAGCAAGCACCACTTGAGCCGACAAAACTTGATCCGCCCCGGGGGCCGAAGTGGCGGGTTACTGGGCTGTGGCCGCCGCCTTGTGTCCAACCCCCTGTGCTGCTTGGACCCTAAGAGTTGAAGCTTTGGTTAAAAAAGCGATTTTACGAGCATGAGAAGACACGGGCTTGATAACGATGAATGCAAGTGCTTACAGCGTTATCTCCTCCCACTATTAATACGCCCTTGTTCCTTGCAATAGGGTAAATATCGTCCCAGGAATAGGAGCCAGAGATGGTAAGACTGCTCCCGTTCCAGCCCGACTCTGGACAAACTTCAAGTTCCGGGTTGGCATCATGAAATGCAATACCGTTGCGGAGGTGTCTCAGCCATATAGATAGGCTAGCATAACCGGTAGATCTAAACACAGGGTTAGAATTGCATACGATCGAAAGAGTAAGGTTCTGGCTGACGCATCCTTGCCTTTGCATAAAGTCATGCCCTGTCGATTTGACGACAACCCTGAGGTTTCTCTCGCGGGCAAACGACAAAGCTTGGCTAATGTCCTCCACTGCCGTCACGTTAACCGCAAAGACGGGGGCGTTGCCCAGGCTACAATTACCGTCTGCAGCTGCAGCTCCGAGACTAATGAGTGGGCAGGTCAGGTTGACGGGGTAATCATACCCGACTGGGGCATCCGCTTGGAAATTTGGGCTGGTCCAGCCTTTCTGCACAGCTTGGCAGGAATTATCGTCTTGCGTGATCCCATAATAGCAAGGGAGTGCAACTGGAGTATTTTTGATGAGCTTTCCGCCGACTGTCTTGTTGAAGTCGGACCAGGCCGCGGCTGATGGCCAGCAGTCGTCTTTGGGTGTCTGAAGACAGGATTGGGTAGATATGTTAGCTTTACGTGCGTAGGCTGCGTTAACAGAATTAAATCATATTTTAAATGAGGGTGGTGGGAATTTATGATGGAGAGGGCACGTATTTACACATTTGCACTGGCGATCTAGCACCCATGAAGCCGCCACAGATAGCAATACAAAGACTAAAACCAAGCCCCTAAGCATCGTTGGCAATGCTTCAGTGGGTTGCCGCTGCAGCAGGAATTCGGGTTGCCTGTAATTCTGTGTAAAACAAGGTGAAATGGAGCCCAGGTCTGGAACCTTGTACATTATTTCTTTTTATGCAAATTCATCGCGCAAATTATTGCACGTTGGAGCGATGGAAACAGTTAATTGCCACTACAGAGCGGAACTCTGCAGTAGTCGATCCCCCGGACGCAGGACCCGGTCACAAGACCTCGTTCCCTGTTACCGTGTGTGTATATGACAGCCTTTCACCAACTTACTTCGTAACTGCTCGGAGGAAGCAATAGATACCCGAATTTTGTTGTGTCAGAAACATTACCAAAGCTGGCAACGCCCACGAGGCCCACACGGTTGGATGACTGCGGAGAGAGAAGCTCATAGACCGTCGGCATTATAGTGAGGCTTCCTTTGCGAAGAAGTAACCCTGTTAACCTAAATAATATGCTCTCTATATCCGCAGATGATGTCAGCTTACAATATTGTCATTCTTCGAAGCACATGTCCTGGCGAAAAAAGGAAATGGTCTCGATGTTAGGTACTTACAGAAAAGTTGCGTACTTAGCTTAATTTGGTGATTTTTATTCAGTTTTCCTAATCCAAAAAAAAAACTCTCTATACTGCAGTCCGCAATATTTTACTGACTGGGCATGTTACTATGTAGCGACCAACAGAGTTCAGACCCCCACCCTCCACCCAACACACACCTACACTACAAACAGCCACAAAGAGTATTAGATCATCAAACACCCCCTGCAGGGCTGATGCAGCCATCACACTTGCATCATCACCTAAACACGGGACGACGAAAAAACCAGGAAGGGTCCTGTCTTGGCGCCAGTGACGTGATCGCTGAGCAAATACTCGCCAGCCGCTTCATGATCATCTGCGTGTCGAAAGTCAACCCGGTGCAGGACTTTGGCCAGCGCTAACATCAGCTCGTGGTAGGCCAAGCCCTTGCCGACGCATCCCCTGGGTCCCACGGAGAATGGCACGAAAGCAGCCCTAGCCTGCGCCATCTCCACTTTGGTCCACGCGCCGCCCCCGAGCCAGCGCTCGGGTAGGTACGAGAACGGCTGCCGGTGATACACCTCGGAGTGATGTAGGCTGTAGATGCCCGTCCCGACATCAATCCCCTCCCTCAAGTGCAGCCCATCTACCGTTATGCCACCCGGTCCCACTTCCCGCCAGAGAGCGCCCCCTACAGGCGGAGACATGCGCAGCGCCTCGTCGATGCAAGCGCGCTTAAGAATACGCAGCTGTTGAGTTTGGGGCCCACCTCAATCTCCGACGAGATTCCCGGGAAGGCCTGTAGAGTCTCAGCTTGGGCCCGGCGGTAGGCGGCTGGATTTGCGGCTAGATAGTAGAGCGTCGCGGCCAGTGTGGTGGACGAGGTGTCGGATCCTGTATGATTCGGATTTCAGCTACAATACCCAACGTGCTATTGTCCTCTTTTTATCTGTTGTATCTGTTTCGGCTTTTGTGAGGAAACAGCTGTGAAAAAAAAGAAAACTCACCAGCAGCAATCAAAGTCGCGCATTCAGCCCTCAGCTGCACAGGACTCAACATCCGTCCGTTGCCACTCTCGGGGTCTTTTGCATTCTCCAGAAACGAAAAAATATTCCCTGTATTGGTTGAGGGCCCCTTTTCACGCATGCTTAGCACGGAGCCAATGAACCCGAGGAACTCACCTCGGCCCTCGATGGCTCGCGGGAACAGGTACTTGTCCAGCCTCTCGACTGTCAGAGCGGTCGATTGAACCCGCGTGCTGACGCGGACATTGGAAGCCTCGATTGCTTTGGTGACGGAACGGTATTTGTGATTGACCAAGGCGTTCCATCGGGTGCCAAAGACGACTTCGCAGGTCACATCGAACGTGAGGGCATCACCTATCGGCCCAGCGTTAGATTCTGAAAGGCTCGAGGCACAAGTGAGGCGATACACCGTTGGTGTTGCCTACATTCTTTGGCCATGTCTGTTGGACCCGTCCCGATGGACTCTTGCAGGTTGTTGCAAAACAGATCGATGTTGCGTAGTAAAATTTCCTGATACGACTGGGCCTGAGCGTCGGAAAACGCCAGGCTCAAAATACGTCCGCGCCAACCGTGCTCCTTATGACTCGTCGCTGTTAAAGTGTTGACAGCTCCATGGACCAAGGCCCGGTAAGCCTTGGATTTCGTACAGTTTTCCCCACGAGAATGAACATCTGTTGCCAAGATCTCCTCACCATCCGCTGTCAGCCTCTCTGGTGCCTTCTTTGTGAGATGTTTGCAGTAAATCAACATCTCAACGGTGACTTATACCTCCAATGGCATTGCTGCTGTTAATAAGAAGCTTCGAAGGGCCATATCTGACAACGCGACCATGAATTGGCATCCCGTGGTATCAATTAGCCAGAACCCTGGATGATTTGGAGCTGGGCCTACCCATATCTTACCATATTTCTGGTGACAGCGGTATATATCGGTGTGCAAAGTGCCCCTCCAGGCGTGGTAGGCAGCATATAGGTTTGTGAAGCGTGCCAGAAGTGGGCCTGGATATTGCGCCAATGGATGGGAAAACTGCATCCTCAGCACGAAGACACCGAGCTAAGGCGGCGGTTCAGTAACACTATCTTGCTGATGCAACAATTTGGCAATAAAAGGAGCTTACACCAGCAACTGCAGCTGCTACAGTCAAAGTTGACAACTCGTAAGTAAATATCATGGTACCTCGGATACGCCGTCAGTTTCTCTAAGGCTGACTAGAGCTTGTGCGTAGTAGTGATTATTTCACTAGGCGCTTTCACAGATTGGTAGACTTTGTATCTGGGCAAGTACACAACATATTACCAGGTGTACCAGTCTGTGCAGGATCAGCGCTACCTATGGCCACCACGGGAAACTCGACAGTCAACACCATTTCCAAGCGGAACAGATTCGGTAGATGCCCGATTCACACTTACAAGTCCCGAAAAAAAGCCGGGGTATACTAGCTAAGGTAGCTAAGCCAGTACTCAATAAAAGCTGCCGAGGTTACATGGGAAAACCAACAGGCTTGCACCGTCTTACGACGTACCACGTAGAAGAAAAGTCGAAGGATTAGGCCAAAATACCAGAACCTTACTAGGTAGGGTGTTAAACATGCAGTGATATGAACAAACTATGCAATTTCTTTTTCTTAGGTTTTCATCTTTCACTAAATGTACACTTTCAGTCTGAAGAAATACAACGTTTGTTTTAGGCTGTGCTAGGGTGTCCGAACTTAGGCCTGCAATCATCGTGCAACGGAGGGTGTTCAGGCCAAAAGAGCGGTAAATTAGGTTTGCCACAACTTGGTTTTGTTCACCCAGCACAGCTCTATTTGGGTTCATCGTTGATTAGCCGATCGAGTGTCCTTGCATCCTTTTATAGTTTACGGGAGAAAAGCTGCCAATTGTAAATACCGTAATACGGTACTGAGGTAGAAGAAGTGGAACTTGTACGAAAATTTGCTGATTGAACTGGTCAAGGTTAGGCAAATATGTTGCGTAGCCAACGAAGGCAGGCAGTCTTGTTTACCCCGTTGTAAGTTCTCGACAAGGTTTTCACACGCAATATAACGGAATGATCAAGAAACAATGCGAATTTTTTCTTAGCAAGAGGGATTTGGCTGATGTTTGGGTGGAGCCGGTGGTCTACAAGACTTACCACTTTTCAATACTAACAATATTTTGTTCTTGTGCCGTGCCGGATGCGCTTTACCACCCATGGAAATGTGTCAATCACTACTTGAAAGAATGTCGCACAGGAGCATTATCGATAATATGCTGGCTCTGGACTGCGGAACTGTCATAGTGCTTGCTTTAGGGCTACTTATCAGCTTCTTGGTAAGCGTCCAGTCCCTCCTGTACTTGGCGAACCAAACCACTAACTTCCCAAGGCTGCCATTGCTATCTACCGACTGTCCCTCCATCCATACGCAAAATATCCAGGACCTTTTCTGGCCAAACTGACCAGCTGGTACTCGGTATATCACGCCTTTGTTCGTGATTTACACACAGATATATGGGACTGCCACCAAAAATATGGTCCTGTTGTACGGTATGCACCAAATCGAATCCTGGTAAACACGAAAGCTGGGCTAAGATGTAGGTGCTCCCGAATCCAAAGAATTACTAAACCTGCAACAGTCCTGATAACGGCGTTGGTCGCAGCAATTTACGGACATGGCAGCAATACGCGCAAGTCCAAGGCCTATCTTCGCATCTCTCTGGTCCCGGGTGTTCATGCGACCCTTGGAACCATCGATGACTGGGAGCATGGAAAGCTCCGGCGCATTCTTAACCAAAGCTTATCGGAAGGTCAAATACGTGGAATGGATAACGAGCTGAGTGCGGCGGCGCGACTATTTGCCGAACGACTCGGAGCGAGGTCTGACCCGTTCGGGGGTAGTAATCCTACCCCTGCAATGGGCGAGGACCAAGGCTGGACTGCTCCAAAAAACCTGGCCCATTGGTGTGAGTTATTAATCCACTGGCATACGTGACGCTCTGCCCCCAAGGCCGTACCTCGGCACGAACGCACGCACTAACAAGACAGCGGCTGCTACGTCAACGCGCAGGCGACTACTTCACCTTTGATGTGATGTCACAGCTGGTTTTTGGCACGTTGTACGGCCTTTTGACCTCAAGCGACAATCACTGGATCATAGGAGGCGTCCTAAGCCAGGTTCGCCGCGTCGGGTTTTGCATGCAGCTCCCAGAGATCGAGGATTTGGGCTTGCACAAGCTCCTTTACCCTACCACGAGGCCCAAAGCGCTACGCTTTTCGCAAACAAGCCGCGAAATTATGGAATAAAGGAAGGCCAAAGGCGAAAAGATTGAAACAAAGACCGATATGTTTTCCAAGTTGTTAACGGCGAGGGATCCTGAAACTGGCGAGCTGCTTTCCAACAAGCAGCTTTGGGCTGAGAGTAACCTTCTCATAATAGCAGGTAAACAACCTCGATGTTCTTATCCGAAAGAACGCGAGAGTGTCATGATGGTGACATAAACACAAAAAATCAAGGATCCGACACCGCATCGACCGCACTGGCGGCGACCTTGTTCTACCTCTCACGTAGCCCAAAAGCCTATGCACGAGTGGCAAACGAAGTCAGAGGGGCATTCCCGGACCCGGAAACAGTCAAACAGGGACCGCAACTAGCCTCGTGCGCCTACCTTCGCGCATGCCTCCAGGAGGCACTGCGGCTGTCGTCATCGGCATCGGGCGCCATGTGGCGGGAGGCGCTACTTGGCGGGCTTCGCATCCAAGCGGAGGATGGAGACAGCAACCAGGCCGGCAAGGTGGAGGTGCCCGCGGGGCTCGAGGTCGGCACAGGTATATTCTCGCTTAACCACAGCGCCCACTATTTCCGCGACCCACTGGCGTACCGGCCCGAGAGGTGGATGGCGGGCGAGGCGGCGCCCGACGAGCTGGCCCGCGCCAGGGCCGCCTTTGCCACGTTCTCGATCGGGCCTAGGAACTGCGTCAGCAAGGGCTTGGCCATGGTGGAGATGGCAGTTGCCATGGCTGCCGTTGTGGCGAGGTACGACTTTCGTGCGCCGCCTGGCGAAGGCGGGCTGGCTGCGGTGGGCGAGTACTCCGAAGGTCGGCTAAGAGGCCACTTCAGGACCAAGTGGGCGTTTACGAGCGAAAAAGACGGGCCTTGGCTTCAGTTCAAAAGGTTTGTTTGATAGTGGGCCGGGTAAGGGTTTGTCAATGGAATATTTGGGTTTTTGTGCGTTCACTTATAGATGCAGTGTGGTGTTTTTGAGATTTTGACTACAAGCTTAAGCTGCTCAACACAAACAGTATAAAAGTCGCGGTAGAAAAAATTGCATGCCGGCCTCATACATTTAGTAGGTTGGGCACCATGCGTGTCGCTCGAGATCTTGAAAGTGATCCAGAACAGAAACTTGTTTTGCAATTCAACCCACGATATATCCCGCAGAATATGATACTCGACTGCATTAGTATATACAATATGAAATGAGCATCTCATGCTGACGGGTCCTCTATAAGCACACAATGCCCCAAAAACCAAAAACAATCACCCTTATCCGAATCGCCTTGTCGGATCCAGTAAAACCTCAACCTCTTCTTCCTTTCCATACGGCCTGTTGTCCTTGATGCAACTCCCCACAAGCGTTTCTTCCACGATGCCCTCAACAAAGGCTCTGGTCGCCCTCCTCCACCTGTCCGCCCTCGCCTGCGCATACGCCTCGAAGCCCTCCTTGCCCAACCCGGCAGCTGCGAACAGGTGCCGCGGGTGCACCAGTATGGCCTGCGCTCCCTTTAGCCCAAAACCGAATGACGTGACCGAGCAGGCGTCCACGACGCGGCCCTCGAGACTGCCGCCGATTCCTGGAAAGACGAGGAGATCGTGCTGGCGCAGTTCGGCATCGACGTTATCCGCATTCCAGTTGCCTGGAATCACGCCGGAATCCATGGCCTGCAGGGCGCCGTTGAGCATCCACGCGCCCGCCGCGCCCTTGGAGTGGCCCGTCAGCCACTTCTGGCAAATACACGGCAGGAGATTTCCTTGGCGGCGACCCAGGTGGCGCATCTGGGCCTGGATCACCGACGCCTCGTTTGTGTCGTTTTTGACCGTCGAAGTCCCGTGGAGAGAGGCAAAGGCGATGTCGTCCACACCAAGGTTCCACGTAGCCAGCGCGCTGCGGATGGGCGAGATGGCCTCTCGTTGGTGCTGATCTTGATTCTGAACCGCAGTGTTTATGGTGGAAGACGTCCTCCGTGACTGGTTGCCTGAAGTGAAACGATAGTCGCCCTGGACCTCGAAACGATCCAGGGTTTCGCCGACAAATGAGCATGTTTTGCCTAACCGGGAGTCTAGGTGCTGTCTGCGGCTTTGAGGGCTTGAGTGAGAGGACGTGTCTATTGGTGCGGACGATACCAAAGGGACTGCCGTTGATATCATCTCCCTTGCATTGGTTAAACTACCCTTGCCTAGCGCTGGTAAGGCCTGCCAAAACCCGCCCATAGGGGCCCGCGCCGGCCCAAATAGGTAGGTCGGGGGGCCCGCGGGTAGATTGTAATATTTATGGGGGGGCCCAACCCGGTCCAAATTTGAACGCGGGTTTTCTTGGCAGCCCGCGGGCCCCCGTGGGTAAAGCCCGTAAATACGTAAATATTTTAAAATTAACATTTGTAAAATTCCGAAGGAAATTATACCAAAATAAACGTAATATAAAATAATATATTTTCCAATATAATTATAATTATTATTATTATTATTAATTTTTGTTTTTTTTCGTATATAATAAATTAAATTATAGTAAAAATAAAAATAACAAATATTAATTATAATGTTTTTTTTTATTAACCGAATATAAAATACGAAAAAAAATAATTTATTTAACAGTATTTTATATTTGAGAATTTTTCAAATTACGTTTATACGATATATTATTCCGTACCCGTTTTAACGCCCTGGTTGGAATTTTTATAAAAATTTTATTATATTTTAATCCAATTTAAATGGAAATAAATAATGTAAATATACGGTTAATATTAGCCCGAATTGGGGTATTATTAACGGCTATTTTAATAATATTATTTTTATCGGAATTAAAATTATTATTTAATTTACCTAAATTATAAATAAAACCGACGAATTCCGTAAATTTATCGTATTTAATTTTTTCGTTTTCCGGGTTTAAATATTCGTTTTTTACGATAGTAATTTTAATACCGACCAAAAAAATAAATTTTTTTTTAATCGAAATATAAATAATAATACGATTGCGAATGGTAGATAAATTTAGGAAATATTAATTCAAACCGATAAAATTATTTAATTATAATTATAAACGTTCGATAAAAATTAAAATAACAGGTATAATTAAAATATTACGGGTAATTTGGGCGAATTTTGGGAATTTTATTTTATATATAACCTACCAATCAAAAATATTATTATCGTTTTCCATAATTAAATATAAATAAAAATTAATATATATAATTATCCGTATAACCATCCGTATAACCATTTATATTTTAAATTATAATAAAATTAATATATTACGTATTTTATATTAAAAACATTTTAATTTTTGACCGGATATTTTTTTCGACGGATCGATCGATAGGGTATAAAAATTTTATCGGGTTTAAATTTTAATTGTTTATATGTTTGAATTTTTTCGGATTCGGTTTACGTTATAAAATAAATAAAACCGGATTAATATCCGGTTAAATTAACTTTTTTTTCGGGTGGAAATTCGGATTTCGTTTTTTCGAATATAATTCGGTAAAATATTTAATTTTTTTGGCGATTAAACTTTTTACGCGTTAATTGGTATATTTTATATAATACCGCAAACGGTTTTTTCGGAAATCCGTACGCGTCGGGAAAATTAAAATAACGGCCAAAAAATATAATTTTTTAACGTAATAACGTTAAATTAAATTAATATATTTATTTAATTTTATTCGCGCCGTTAAAATTACGGTTTTTAAATTGGTATATTATCCCGTTTATAAATATTTTCGAATTTTTAATTAAAATTTACGTTCGAAATTGGTAAAAATTATACCGATAGCTTTTAATCCAAATAATACGTATATAATTATTTTTATTTTATTTGTTTTAAAAACGTTGGTAAAAACCGTTATAATTTTAATTATCGTTAATAAATATTTTAAAATAATTTAATTTTCGTTAAAAATTCGAAATTTAATTAAAATGGTATTAACCGGATCGTTTTAACCATTTGGCGAAATAAAATATTATTAAATAAATGTTTTTATAATTTAACGAAATTAAAAAATACGCGTAATAGTTAAAATAATCGAATCCCATTTAATTTAAATATTTTTAATTAATAATCGAAAGCCTTTAAATCTATATTTACCGGTAAATTATTGCAAATTATAAAAAAATTTTGTCCGTTTAAAGTTTTAATAAAATAAAACCGCCAAATATTTTAACTAATATAAAATATTAGGTTAAATAATATTCGAATTATTTAATATATTGGTATTATTTATTTAAACGATAATATATTTTGGAAAAATATCCTACGTTTTATTTTCGTCCGTGCTATTAATAATTAAATTTTCGTCGTTATAAAAATTAACCAAAAAAACGCGGAAGTTTGTTTTGGTAATATAAAAATCTTAATATATAATCCCTTTTATAAATTGTAAAATATAGGTTATATAAAATAATTAGGAAATCTTTAATTATATTTATAATTGGGAATTATAAACCCGAAATTCCGCCATTATATTATTAGCGTAAAAATTAAATATATTATCGGCCGTAATAATTAATATTTTACCTTCCAATTTATATTTTATAATGGTTTGGACCGTAAATTTTACCAATCGTTTTTTCGTTTTATTGGCGTTAATTGCAATAAAGTTTAAAATAATATAACGGCGTATTTAATTATTATTTACGTAAACGGTTATAATACCCCAAAAAACGTATTTTAAACCTGGGTTAATTTACCCGTTAATAATTAAAAATATTTTCCTTTTTCGGGGAATATTAACTAACGTTTGGGTAATAATATTTTTAACTATTATTTTGTATTTTTTGGTAAATATTTATAACGAAAGGACCTTTTATTAGTTATTTCGGGTTTATACGAACAATTTAAATTCCAAATCGTATATAATATTAAATTTTTTCCGTAACAAAATATAAAATCGGACGTAGGATTTTTCGATTTTATTTTTCGAATATTATTATACGTTTTTGGTTTATACGAATATATAATATTTTATTAATATTACGTAAGTAAAAAAATAATATATAAAATAAATAAATTTAAATTATAATGAATAAATTTAAATTATAATAAATAATTATATAAATAATTATATAAATAATTATATTTTTTTAAAAAAAATAATTTACCAACCGAAAATCGACGTTGGTTAATATAATATTACCGGATATCGTTTAAATTTCCGATCCTTTTCGGGTATAGGCGATAATATTACGATACCGTATAAGGGTATTTATTTTATTATATTATTATTAGCCTTTTTTATTAAATTAAAAATATTTTAATATTTATATATATTATTTGTAAATAACGTATAATTCGCCGTTATTTCGGGAAAATTTTTATTGGTAAAATTTCCAAATTTTTACCAATTTGGGTTTTTAGAACGTTTTTAAAATTAAATCGATTTTATTTTTTTTTAAAATCCAACGGCGAAACCAAAAATTAATAACGAATAAATTAAAAAAATTATTTTATAATTTAAAAATATATAAATAATAAACGTTATTTTTTCCGCCGTTTACTATAGGTTTATTATAATCCGTAAATTTATAATTTGTAAATAATATAACGATAAATTTTATTTCGGTATTTTGGTTAAAATTTAAAAGGAAATTATTTTTATTCGAATTTACGTTAAATCGACGTTATACGGGCGTTTTTACGTTCGAAATTTTATCGTAAAATTCGTTAATAAATTTAACGTTTGGGGAAAATAATTTTTCGATTAATTTCCCCAAAAAATTTGTTAATTTATTCATTATAATTATATAATTAAAAATTAAAAAAAAAAAAAAAAAAAATAACGATCGGTTTATAATATAAAACGTTAAAAAATTTTTGATCGATTTAATTCGTTCGTTAAAATTTAATATAAAATTTTAAATAATCGATATCGGATTCATTTCGGCTAACCCTTTTTTTTTAAAAATAAAAAGAAAAAAAAAATTTGGAAAATTAACGAATTTTTTTTTTTTTCCCAAATTATCGCTATTATTTGTATAATAAATTATAATACGAATAAAATAAAAATATCGCGGGCAATTACCGGTTTTTAAATAAAGATTTCCGAATATTAAATAAATTTTTATTTATGTAATTTTTATTTTATATTAGTTAATCGAAATTAAATTTTTTATTTTTATTAATCGTATCCAATTTACACCGTTAAACCCGATCGAATAATTAAATTTTCGATTATCCGTTCGATTACGAAAAATACCAAAAATATTACCCCCGGATATAATTTTATCCCAAAATCCAATTGTAAAACGAAATTAAACGAAAACAATTGCGAAAAAAACGACGGAAAATAAACTACCAATTCGAAAAAATGGCCGTATTAATAACCAAATAATAAAAAAAGGATAATAAACGAAAAATTGTATAAAACGATTTAAACCTGGAAATAAATATAAATTATAATAATTATATTAGATAATTATATATTAATATATTATTTTAATTATTATATTAAAAAATATTCGCCGTTTATAATCCAATACGGATTTATTAATACCCAAATCGTTTTCCAACGTATAATAAAGGATTTAATAAATACGGTTACGTTTTACGTTCGTTTATATATTTAAATTAAAATTTTAATGGTTTTATAAAAAGCCGGGAAAATATTTTTAATACAATTATTTACGGTTTCGAATTTGGTTATTATTTACGCCAAACGGGTTACGGTATTTACCAAAAATATATTTTTTATCCGATTTATTTTACAAATAATAGGGTATAAAATAGAATTTTAATAAATAATATTTACCTATTTTTATATTTATTTACCTGTATATTTCCCTATTTATTTAAATTATATTCGTTTTATTTATTTTCTTTATTTAAATTGGTTAAAATATATTAATTTATTTAACGCAAAATTATAAATAAAAAAAATTTTTAATTTTAATTTTTTTTACTAATTTTAAAAAGGGTTGGAAAATAAAAACCCTTTTTACCGTTAAAATTGTATTATATTAATTTTAATAATTATTATAATTTAATTTTCCATATTTTAATTTTAAAATATAAAAAAATCCCGTAACTATCCATTATAACCGTATTTGGGTATAATTTTACATTATAGGCAAAAAATCTTTTTTAAATTCCTTAAATATTTTATTATAAACAGGTTTTATAACCAATATTTGTAATTTTTTTATTTTTTTATTTATTGCCTCGCTAAAATCGGGTATTTTAATCTAATCGGCGGTAATAAATGGAAATATAACCCATTTTTGGATATTTTCCTAAATAATTATTCGGTAAATTGTTCTAATCGATTTGTTAAATATATTTGCATATATTTTATAAGGCGTTTATTTAATCCAGATACGGCGTATAGGGGTTTTGCGATTAAATATCCTATATAATTTTTGCGCGCGGAATTTGGCGGTATTTATAATATAAATATAATTTACAATTAAAGGTTTGGGCACGCTATAGCAAATAAAAACGCGCAATAAAATTTCTTTAATAAAGGTAAAAAATTAAATAAACGTAAAATAAACCGTTTTATATTATAATTATTAAATTTAATATTATAATTTTTAATTTGGGGAATATTTATTTTATTTTATTTTCGAATATTTGGTATATTTGGTTTATATTATAATTATAAACCGTAATATTTTTTGCCCAATAATATATTTTGGTAACCAAATATATAATTAAGGAATATTAATATTAATATATAATATAATAAACGGAATTACGTATTATTTAATATTATTAATTAAAAAAAATAATAACCATTTTATATAACTATTAATTATTTACCAATTTAGCCATTTTTTTTTTAAAAAAACGTTAATATATTACCAAAATAGGTAATTTTATAGCGAATTTGGCGTATTATTTTACCAATTTTTATAATATTGGTAGGCAAAACGCCCTTAAAAAAACTGTAAAAAATTTGGCGGACGAATTTATTTATTTTACCTTAATAATTGGCCTATTATAATAATAAAGTAGCGACCATTTTTTTTTTATTTAGGTATTATTTTTTCAATCTTTTTAATGGGGATTTGAAAAAAAGTTTCGAAAACGTCCTCCAAATTGTTAAAATTATCCACGTTTTCCCAATATTTATTATTAATTGGGGCGGGGGTACGTATTTTTAAACCAAATTTAAATTGTAAATTTTTCCAATATTAATTTTAACGTTTTTTAAATAATTATAAAAAATGGTTATTATAATTTTATTATTTTAAATAATTATATAGGATAATTATTTATTTTTTAACAATAAATTTTGTTTTGAATTTATTTTCCATTTATTTTTATTTAAATTTAATCGACGTTATATATTTATAACCAACGCGTAATTTCGATTTTTGCCGCGATAATATTATATTAAATCGCTTACGCGCGCGGTTTACGAATAATTTAATTTTATCGCCATTATTTGTTTGTTTTTTAAATTTTTTATTGCGGTTTTGTAAATTTTGGGCTTTATAATCGATATTATTATTTGTTTTGCGTTTGGGTATTATTTTTGGTTAATTTTTAATTATAATTAAAACTATTGTAAAAAATGCAGGTTTTTACCCATATTTATTAACGATATTTATTTTTGCAAATAATGGTTTTTCCAATATAAAATAAAACCGCAATCGAATTATAAAATTGTAAAATTTGTAAAAATTTAAAATTTTTATTATTACAATTAAATTCCAAAATTCGGAAATCTTTTTACAAACGGTGCCTTTTTAATTGGGTTGGCCCTATACCTACCCCGCATTTTATTTAATTAAAAAGGCGTTACTGTTTAAAAAATTTTTTACGCTAATTTTAATCGGGTTTAACCTCGTCCCCCCATAATTTTTTTTTTTTTTTTGGTAATCGCGTAACAATTTTCGATTTTCCACCCGATTATTTATCCAGCCCCAATTATTACCGATTTAAATCGTTTATTTAATAACCATTCCTGTAACGGATTCGTGCTAAATGCACGTATTAAATGACGTGTTAAAACGACGGGGACATACGTGACCCTCCCTTATATAAATACCCTCCCAATACGAATAAATAACGGTTTTACACTTTTACTTTTTAATTTTAATAATAATTCCATTTGGGAACCCAATAATTATAGGGCCGTTAGTTTACCCTTTTACATTTATTAAAATTCGTTTCTTTTTTTCGATTATTTATAAATTTACCACCAATAGTTAAAAGTACCGCCCTAATAACGGGGATTACCTTTTAAAAAATGTGGCGGATAATTAATAAATTATAAAAAAAAATCCAATTTTTTTAATTAAACGTTTTAATGGCGTTAACCGCGGCCGAGGCCTTTTAAACCGCGTTACCGTTTCGACGGAAACCCTTTCGGAACCTTTTATCGTACGACGGTTTATTAACGTTATTTACGGTTTGGCGTTACGTTATAAAATATAAATTACGGCGGGACGCGGATTTTATCGGTAATTACCGAAACCAGTACGAATATTTTTGGACAAATTTGAAATTTACCGTCCAAAAAATCGTCCGTTTTTATTACGAAATCGACGGTAAAAATGGGGTTTATAATTACGTTAATTTTTTAAAATATTTGGAACGTATATACGATAATATTTATAAACGTGCCCAAATTTTTACCGAATTCGAATTGTTAAAAATAAAACCAAATTAATTTTTCGTCCAATTTATTATAATTTTCGAAAAAAATTTTAATAACGGCGGGCGGGTTTTTTTGGTCGGACGAAATACGGATAAATTTTTTGCGTTTTAAGGTTTCGGCCCGAATTAAAAAAATATATATGGGACGGGGTACTGTAAATGGTTTATATTTTAACGCGGTGGTAATTTATCGCCAAATGGCCCAAAATTTGGAGGTTTTCGATTTGGAAAAACGGTATGGTTAATACCGTATCCAAATAACCACGATTCCGAGGTTTGTAAACGACGGGGATATTCCAATAACGGGCGTTAACGTTTTAAAAATAAATAAATATAATTTATCCAAAAATAAACGCCGGTACGGACGTTTTCCGGTTTTAACGACGACGGGGGGCGAGGCAAAATAACGCGTTTTTTAAATTTTATAAAAGGAATATTAACGGCGGTGCGAATTAAAGGTATATTTTTATTACGGGAACGTTATTTACTAGGTGGCAAATTGCAGGTTTATAACGGTATTACGTCCGAATACGACGGTTACCGTAATATTATTTAAAGACTTTTAATAAAAAAAACGAATAATTTTTAACACGAAATTTAATTAGGGGTTTAAACCGGATAATATAAAAAAAATAAAAGCCATAAAAATGGTAAAAATAATAACCGACGGCGGCGAGGAAAAAATTTACCAAATTATGGATGGTTTACCCTTTTTTATCCCCGTTTTTTTAAATAATTTATAATTCGTTAATATATAAATGGATTTAAATTACAAATATTACGCGGCGATAAGCGAAAAATACGCGGTTCGGTTACGGGTTGACAGGTTTCCGTTATTTATTCCGCGTTAATTGGGCACCGTATTAAATCGCGCGTCCTTAATAATACGGAAAATTACGAAATACGAAATAAACGTGGATAAATGGGTAACGCCAATATTATTTTATATTATCCCGGGTTTATTTCGGGACGTAATATTGGGTTTTTTTTAAATAATATATAAAGGGATTTTTTTCGAAACCGATTATAATAGGTTTTATATTGGGGTAATAAAGGGAATATTAATTCGCAAATTATCGGCGCGACGGATTTAAAATAAATTTACCGTAATTATCGGTAATATATTTTTGGCGGTTTATAAAAGGGTAAAACGGAATACCCCCGGATAAATGGATTTTGCAACAATTTTTTTACGCAAAATGGCCCAGGTTTTGAAAATAAGTGCTATTACCACGGATAATCCCGGACCGACCGAATTATTTAAAAAATTGGCCGGTTTCGAGGATTTGTTTAACCAAATTAAAACGTTCGGATTTTTCCTATATAAAAGGCAGTTTAATTATTATATCCAATTACGAAAAAACGATTAAAGGCGTATTCCGGCGCTATTTTGGGGACGGTTATATTATATATTTAAAAACCAATTATTAAAATTGCGGAAATAATTAATGGATATAATAAATAAGGGTTAAATCCGAGCAAATTTTTTTTCGGCGGTGGTATTAATGTTAATAGTCCGTAAGGCGTTGGAAAAGTGGCGTTTTTATATCGATTACCGGACATTTAATAATATTACGATATAGGACCGCTACCCGTTACTATTAATTAAAAAAATAATCCGTTTTTTAACAAAAATTAAATGGTTTATAAAAATAAACGTACGCGCCGTTTTTTACAAAATAAAAATGGTAAAAAGCGACGAATATTTAACGGCGTTCCGGATACGGTTCGGGTTTTTCGAATGGTTGGTATGCCTTTTTGGCCTAATCGGGGTATTTGCAATTTTCTAACGTTACGTTAACGGGGTATTGGGAATTATTTTGGGCGATTTTACGTCGGCGTATTTGGATAATATATTAATTTATTCGTTAAATTTTAAAAACGATTATTGGCGGAAGGTCCGTGTTGGAATAGCCTCACTCGCGCGCGCAGCGGAAAGGAGGTAAAGCCGGGCCGGAGCTGCGGCCCCGGCGATTGGGTGACTAAGCAAGGAGCACGGACCGCATGAAAGACTTTTCATCCGGCCGTGAATAATCAAATGCAGTCGCACGACTTAGGTAGAAGACAGACCGAATATACCCAAATTGCAGAGGTATAACGTTCTCACCCATTGATTAAGTCTACCACGCAATGCATTGTTAGTAGACCTGCGAGTCTACGAACAGTCCGTTTAACCCTCCAAAAATTAAACGACGCCGGATTAAATTTGGATTTAAAAAAAAACGTATTCGCGGTAAAGGAGGTAAAATATTTGGAATTTATTATTAAAATAGGAAAAGGAATTTAAACGGACCCGGAAAAAATTCGAACGATACGGGAATGGGAGATATTTACCCGGTTAAAAGGCCTGCGAAAGTTTTTAAAATTCGCCAATTTTTACCGAAATTTTATTTAGGATTATTCCGTTTTAACCGAATTATTATTATCGTTAATAAAAAAAAGGATATTTTTCCGTTGGATTTTAAAAATTAATAACGTATTCGAAAAATTAAAAAAGGCTTTTTTCCAAATTTTAATTTTCGCTTAATAGGACGATATGGTAAAAATTAAAATCGAAACGGATTATTCCGGTTTGGTTTTGGGCGGTTATTTATCCCAAAAAGGGGCGGACGGATTATAAAAACTAATAACCTTTTATTCGGCGAAATTATTTCCAATATAAAGGAATTATATAATTTACGATAAAAAATTTTTGGCGGTAATAATATGTTTAAAAATTTAAAACGCGGAATTGCGAAATATCTGCCAACCGTTTTTAATTTTAACGGATTATAAAATATTAAAATATTTTTTTAAACCAAAAAAAATATCCGAAAGGTAAATACGGTGGGTAAAGATATTCGCCAAATTTTATTACCATTTTTATTTCCGTTTTAGGCGATTAACGATAATTTCCGACGCGTTTACCAGGAAAAAGTAGGACGAATATTATAAATTAAAGTTAATTACCGTATTACGCCCCTCCCATCCGGTAATAATATTGGTACCGAACCAAACTAACCCCCGGATTTAAACCAATATATTATTTACTATTCCGTTTTTATAGCCGTATTTAGCCGTCTTTTAATAGGAAACGTTACGGGAAAATTATATATATTACGTACGTTTAAAGGCGGTTAATAACGACGCGCGACGTTTTCCCCCAAAAGCCGAAATAAGGGCGTAAATTGTAAATTACGCGGTTAACGCGTTAGGTATATTTTTATACCGGAAACGTTTATAATTACCAAATTAGGAATTTTTAACTATTATTATTTTTTAAAAAATTTATAAATTCCCCATTATAGGCCATATAGGCCGGAATAATATTTTCGCCGTTTTGGTAAAGGATTATTATTGGGACGGGATGGTAAAATACGTAAGGCGATTTGTCCGTAATTATAATATATACCGAAAATTAAAATTTTCCCAACGTTTTCGATAAAAATTATTATAACTTTTACCAGCGCCGGATAAATATTAAAAACAAATTTCCATAAATTTTATAACGGATTTACCCGGATACGACGAGGCCGCCCCCCGATATTTAATGGTTATAACCGACAGATTATTTAAATATATATAATTAAAGGTAATATATTCGATAAGGGTAAAAAATTACGTAATAAGGTTTAAAACGGTATAATGGCGATTCCGGGGTTTTTCCGACCAAATTATTTTAAATAAGGGGTTAAATTGGGTGGGCGGATTCTAAACGAAATTATATAAATAAATAGGGATTTAATAATTGCTTTTTACAATATATTACCCCGAAACCGATGGCGGTATAAAACGAACGAACCAAAAAATGCAATATTATTTACGAATTTACGTAACGTTTGACCAAAGGGATTGGCCCGAATATTTAAACGTAATTTAATTGGCTTTTAATAATAGGAATTTTTTAATTACGGGTACCAGCCCGAATAAATTACTATTGGGGTTTAATATTAAAGCCACCCCGTTTCGGTAACCCCCGTCGCCCGTTTTTTCCACGAATTTAAAGGGGCGCGCGACCCATTTTATCGAACATTTACGCCAAAATACGGATATTGCCCAAATTATTATAATATATATATAATAACGATAAAAAACTGGGGCGAATTTATTTTAACGCCCAATAAAAATATTTAAAATAAACGACGAAATATATTTTAATTTCCGTAATATTCGTAATAACCGCCCGTATCGCAAATTCGATTACGTTTATGGAAAATATATAATAACCGCGGTATTTACGTTATTAATAATTACGTTAAACGTACCGGGGGGTATTTACCCGATTTTTTACGTAAAATTGGTCGAATACGTAATTACCGACCCGTTTTTTTTTTAATTACGTACCGATATTAGGCCGGGGCCGGTAATAACGGCGGACGAAAAAAGGGAAAATAGGAAAAACAAATGGGAAATAAAAAAAATTTTATCCGTGAAAAACCGCAAAGGGAAAGGTTACGGCCGTATAATATTAATTAAATAGGTAAATTACGATAATTTTATATAAAAACTCCTAAAATATTTCGAGAATATATAAATTATTAACCGATTTAAAATATAATAGGGCGATATATATATAAATAACGGTCCGGGGGGTGGACGATTCCGATAAACTATTATAAAGGGTTAAAAAGCCCAAAAATATATTTATAATATTAAGGTTACGCAAATTACGCGTTTTATAATATAAATATTAAAAAAAATAAAAAAAATTTTAAACTTTTAGCGGGGCGAATATATATTATATTAGCCCGAAAACCGGGGAAAATCCCTTATTAAAAATTGGCGACGATATAAAAACGTACGAAACGTAATAAAAAAATAAATTCCACCCATTTATTTATCTACGGGACGAAAAAAAACCCACCCATTTATCCGGTAATTAAATTATTATAAAAGCCCTATTACGGGTATATATTAACGACGGCCGTATTCGTCCATTTTTCGGTCGAATTTCCGGTTGTTTAAATAATAATCCGGGGGCGAATTAAATTTAAAGTTATCCAAAAAATCGCTTTAAAAAAAACCCGTTTCCGGGGCGGAAATTTGCCAAAAATAGGAAAAAACCGCGGTAAAACGGTTACGGAAAACGTTAAATCGGTTATAAGGACCGCAACGACGAAAATCGCCGAACGTACCGGTATTAAAACGGCGGAAAAGGGTACGGCCGAAATTGTTTTTAACGGATTTGGAGGTTTTAATATAACGGTAACGTTGGAAAAAATCGCGGGAACGGATTAACGAACGTAAAACGGGCTGTAATTACCGGATAAAAGCCGGCGTTTAATTTTGTTATTAAATAACGGCGAAAACGACAATGGTTGCGTTAATTTCGCGTTGGACGGTAATAATTTTACGCGCGTAACGCGTATATATTTTAAAGATTTTAAAATGGCGTTATTAATTGCGTTTTTGGGCGCCGATACGTTAACGCGGCGGGATAAAAATTAAAAAAAGGCGGGATTTATTTCGAGGTAATTTATATTTTGGGCAAATTCACGGGTAAATTATTACGTGGTTTTATTATTACCGCTATTATTATAAATAATAATTATATTATTATTATTACGGTTACCGCCCGAAACGGTTACGTTTTCAGTATCGCGTAAACGATAATATTTTTTTAAATACGCCGTATAAACGACGTAAAATTCGTCCGTTATACGGACGCGACGGCCCAATTTTATAATACGGCCTTTTTTTTTCGCAAAATATAATAACGGCGGTAATATATTAATTACAATATATAATTTTTTACAATTTACGAAATTTGCGGCGGAAAAACGGGTTTTTGGCGTATAAGGATTTTTTATAATCGTAAACCGATTTTTTATTTTTACGGCATTTATTATAAACCGTGCCGTTAAGGCGGGGGGCGTAATCGAAAATATTAGTAATTTTCGCCGCGTTAATATATGGAAAATAAAACGGAAATTGCTATTTAAACGTAATAAACGATTCGTCGTTAGAATTATTTTTAACGATAATTACGCCTATAACGCGGCGGGGTTTTTATACGATATATTAACGGGAAAAAACAGGCGAAAAAGAAATACCGGTATAAATTTATTACGGAAATATTGGGGTCGTTATAACCATTCGATAAACCGAAAAAATGTTAAAAAGGTTTGCCCTTTTTTTTAAAAATACCGGTTATCGTATTATTCGATTTAATAATAAATATAACGCGATAAAAATAAACGGCGGTATAATAACGGATATAGGCGAAAAACGTATAAAAAATGGGCAAAAATTAAATCGGGGCCGAAAAAAAAATTAACGACGAATTAAAAAATAAATTGCGAAAAACGAAGCGGGGCGGCGAAATTACGCGAAAATAAAAGGTTGTAATTTAAAAAAAAAAAAGAGGTGGTAGAAAAAAAATTAACCGAAAAAAAAACGAAAACGCGGAAAAAATAAATAAAGTAAAAAATTTATTCGTAATTGCAATAATAAATAAAGGGTGCGAAGAAAAATAAATAACGGGTAAGCAAATAAAAAAACCTATTTATTATTAAACCGTAAACGGGGCGATAAAAGGGAATCCGCCCCCCGGGCCAATCCAGGGCGCGTTCAGGTATAATCGCGGATTAAAAGTAAAATAAAAACGAAATAAGGATAAAATAAAAACGGAGTAAAAAAGGGATAGAAGGGGTTTATAAAAAAAAAAGGTACGCGAGGAGGAAACGGGTGGGGAGTACGGACCACGGTTTCAACCAGTATTATAGGAATAATAACCCAAATAATTGGGCGAAGCCGGTTAATATAATATTAAAATAAAAAAGGAGGCAATACGGACTACGGAGCGCGATATTTTGGGCCCGGGCCGACCCGCCCCAATTAAGAAGGGCGCCCAAGGAGGTTATATAACGGATTCGTGCTAAATGCACGTATTATATGACGTGTTAAAACGACGGGGACATACGTGACCCTAGTCTCAAGGCTCATCCCTGAACGCGAGCTCCACAATTGAGCCGTGGCTTAATTCGTGGCTTTATTTTGTACCTGTGGGTCCAACCAAAAATTACTCTGGTTTAGGTCTAAGGATAATTTGTTCATTTTGGGCTTAAGTGGAGGTGATTTCGCCAATTTGGCGACCGACACTCCGTTATAATTAATTAAATAAAAATCGCAAAAATAAACGGTTTGTACGTTGGATATAGCAATTAATAAAATAATTAACAACGATTTATTTTACATTTTTAATCGTTATATTGGTCGAATTGGGATATGGGTGCCCTTAATTCTCAAATGGAGGTTGGATTTTTAATAAATTTTTGATTTTTTTGATTTTTTTTAATTATATTTTTATTTTTGGATAAAATTTAAAAATTTTTGCACGTGGGGGGTGGTATATACGTATATATTATATATATAAATTTTGGTTAATATATTACGTAGTATAAGGTGTTAAATACTCGAATAGGTAAAATATTAAATATTTTTAATAAATTTTACAGTCGAAACGGGTTTATATTTTTACCAATCTTAACGATATTAACACCAAAGTTATAACGATTATATAAATGGTATAAACAAACGTCCACGTTAAAAAGGTTTTTAAATATTATTAAAATTGCGTATTTTATATATAAATTTAATAAAGTTTATATTTTTTAGATTTTATTTTATAATTATTTTAAATTAAATAAAAAAATAAACGTTATTTTATTATTATATATAATGAATTTAAAGGCTTATTATATCGAATTTTTTTATGATAAAACCTTTTATTAATAAATATATTAATTATGAAATATTTATATAAATTATTAAATTTAACGTATATTTATATAAATAAAAAATTAACGAACGATAATTTGGTAAAAAAAATTATACGTGGGTGTTAATATAAATATATTAATTATTTTATAAAAATAAAAAATTTATATATATTATTATTTATATATAAATTTTTAAATAGGGCGTTAAAAATAATAATATTATTATTTAATTTTATTTTAATTTTTGTATAACGTATATAAATATAAGGTTTTAACCATTAAAAAGCCTAAATTCCAAACTTTATAACCATATTTTTATTATACTTTTACCATTTTTATTTAATTAAATATTTATTAATAAATAAATACACAGTGTTTTAACTGTATCGCTATTGCACGTACAGTGCATGCACAGTGCGCGTACTGTGCGATAACCTCCACTTGCGGCGATAATCGACAACATGTCCTCAGACTAGAACGGGCGCGATTTTTTCGGCCGATTTGATTGGCCGAAAAACCATGTGGCTAAAAGGTACATGGAGCGCCCGGTCCACCATTGCGAAGCAAGGGTGGTCTAGTCTAAGCACTGAAACTAACGTGACCCTCCCTTATATAAATATCCTTCCAGCACGAACAAACAACGGTTTTACACCTTTACCTTTCAGCTTTAATAATAACTTTATTTGGGAACCCAACAATTACAGGGCCGTTGGCCTACCCCTTTACAATTCCTTATAATTATTTTATTATTTAATTTTAATTAATTATAATATTTCCCTTTTTGTATTTTATTTCCGTTAAAACGTTTTGTAAAATTTTTAAAATAAAAATAATACGTAAATTTTATACGGGTAAAACGCCCAAAATACCTTTTAAAACCGCGGATAAAGGAAATATCGCCAAAAAACGTAAAAATATACGTTTTAAACCCGGTAATATATTTTTATTTTCCTATTATATATTTAATTTATTTATTTAATTTTATTTTAACTGTTATTTTGCGGGAAATTCGAAAAATATAGCGAATTTTCGATTTAATTATTTTTAAAATACCTTTTTAACGTTTGGTCCGAAAAATTACCCACGAATATTTATTTAATTGCAAATTTTTTACGTTTATTATCGCAATTTTATAAAAAATTATTAAGGCGTTTTTTACCAATTTTTTTATTAGTAAAATTTTTTATTTTTTTACGTTATAATTATTTATTATAATTATTTTAATATAAAATAATTTCCAATTTTTGCGCTATATACGTTCGCCGTATTATTATTTAGGTTAAAAATATAAATTTCGTTAAATTTATTTTTAATATTATAAATGGTTGGACGTATTCGTACGTTAATATACAATTTAAATTTATATTTTATAATATTATACCCGTTATAAATGGCCCCAAATCCAAAAAAAAAAAAAAAATAAACCGCCCGTTTTAATATAAATAAATTTTTTAATTAAAAATTATTATAATTTTTTATTACGCGACGTCCGCAAATAAACGGAAAAATAAATGGTAAAATTTTTATTATTAAATAACGTATTACCCCGGAAAAAATTCCCAAATTTAACCCTAAATTTTCGGTTAAAAACCTATTTCCAATTTAAAAAAAAACGAATTAAACATTTCGCCGTTTAAATTATTTAATTTTATTTTTTATATTATTAAAAATTTTTTTAACGATAATAAAAATTTTTTTAATAATAACGCCAAATCCGACCAAAATAAAAAAAAATAATTAATTTATTATTATATTTAAAAAAAATAATAATACGTTTTATTTTAATTTAATAATTTAATATAATATAAAATAATTATAAAAAATAATTATAATTTTTTAAAATTTACGTTATTTTATTTAATTAAATATATAAATATTTTATTTTTTCCAATAATTTTTTCGTAAATTTTAAATTTATATAAAATCCGCGGATTATCCAATTTGGGCCAAATCCGCGAACCCGCGGGCCCCCATTAACCCGCCAAAAAAACCTATGGGCCTTTACGGGCCCCCATTCCAATCCCATGGGTTAATGGGCCGGGCCGGGCCCCCAAGTTTTTCGGGCTTTGGCAAGCCTTAGGCGCTGGTACCGACCGCCCGGCCCCATCGCCCGACAGGTTGGAATACGCAATTATATAATAAATGGGGCAGGCCCAGTCGTAGGGCAAGTTTAGCCGATATGACGATTTGGACGCCGGCCCCCTGCGCCTCGACAAATCCGGACCGTGACGACGCCATGGGCCGCGACATCTCGCTCGGGGCCCGCCCGGCCGCATATCCCGCATCGGTGTCGCAGGTCGCTTTTATGCTGGCGAACTTAAACGAGACGTCCTCAACAAAGTCCTCGGAGCCCCCTATAATGCACACTTTTGCCTTTTGAAGACTGATCAGGTCGTATGCCGTATCTAGAGACTCGAGAGACGTGGCACATGCCCCCACTGGGGTTCGGATCGGGCCCGCGGATGAGGCGAGCAGCATGTTGATCCAAGCACCCGTTGTATTGATGAAGGTCTCCTGCAGCAAGTCGCCCTGTACTTCCGGGTGCTTCAGGTATCTATCCCTGTGCATCTTGCGGAGGGACGACAGCCCGCCCATGCTGGAGCCAAGACAAATGCCCACTTCGGAGAGGTGCACGTTTTGGTATAGCTCGTAAGGGTTAACGATACCCGAGCACAATAGCGCTTCGACCGTGCAGACCAGAGAAAAGAGTGTAATTGGGTCGGTCTGGTTAATTATATCCTGGCTGATACTGTATCGCTTGGCCAACCACCCCGTCGGGATTTGCCCAGCCACACCGCGGTTGAAGCGGCTATACTGCGGTACCATAACGACAGCGGCAGCCTTAAGGCGCACCAATACTCTGCTTAAATCTTTTGCGTCGGAAGAAACGATGCATCTATGGCCGTGCCGCCTGGCCAGGTCCATTGCGGTAAGGCCTACCAAAGCCCGAAAAGCTTGGGGGCCCGGCCCGGCCCATTAACCTATGGGATTGGGATGGGGGCCCGTAAAAGCCCATAGGTTTTTTTGGCGGGTTAATGGGGGCCCGCGGGTTCGCGGATTTGGCCCAAATTGGATAATCCGCGGATTTTATATAAATTTAAAATTTACGAAAAAATTATTGGAAAAAATAAAATATTTATATATTTAATTAAATAAAATAACGTAAATTTTAAAAAATTATAATTATTTTTTATAATTATTTTATATTATATTAAATTATTAAATTAAAATAAAACGTATTATTATTTTTTTTAAATATAATAATAAATTAATTTTTTTTTTTATTTTGGTCGGATTCGGCGTTATTATTAAAAAATTTTTCGTTATCGTTAAAAAAATTTTTAACAATATAAAAGGTAAAATTAAATAATTTAAACGGCGAAATATTTAATTCGTCCTTTTTTTAAACCGGAAATAAATTTTTAACCGAAAATTTAAAATTAGGTTTAGGAATTTTTTCCGGGATAATATATTATTTAATAATAAAAATTTTATTATTTATTTTTCCGTTTATTTGCGGGCGTTGCGTAATAAAAAGTTATAATAATTTTTAACCAAAAGGTTTATTTATATTAAAACGGGTGGTTTATTTTTTTTTTTTTTGGGTTTAAAGCTATTTATAACGGGTATAATATTATAAAATATAAATTTAAATTATATGTTAACGTACGGGTACGTTTAATTATTTATAATATTAAAAATAAATTTAACGAGGTTTATATTTTTAATTTGGATAATAATACGGCGAACGTATATAACGTAAAAATTGGAAATTATTTTATATTAAAATGGTTCTAATAAATGGTTATAATGTAAAAAAATAAAAAAATTTACCAATAAAAAAATTGGTAAAAAACGTTTTAATAGTTTTTTGTAAAACCGCGATAATAAACGTAAAAAACCTATAATTAAGTAAATATTTGTAGGTAATTTTTCGGACCAAACGTTAAAAAAATATTTTGGGGATAATTAAATCGAAAATTCGTTATATTTTTCGAATTTCCCGTAGAATAACAGTTAAAATAAAATAAAATAAATAAATTAAATATATAATAAAAAAATAAAAATATATTACCGGGTTTAAAACGTATATTTTTACGTTTTTTGGCAATATTTTTTTTATCCGCGGTTTTAAAAGGTATTTTGGACGTTTTACCCGTATAAAATTTCCGTATTATTTTTATTTTAAAAATTTTGTAAAACGTTTTGGCGGAAATAAAATATAAAAGGGAAAATATTATAATTAATTAAAATTAAATAATAAAATAATTATAAAAAATAATTATTAAATAAACGATTTAAATCGGTAATAATTAGGGTTGGATAAATAATCGTGTAAAAAACCGAAAATTATTACGCGATTATTAAAAAAAAAAAAAAAAATTATAGGGGAACGAGGTTAAACCCGATTAAAATTAATATAAAATTTTTTTTAAACAATAACGTTTTTTTAATTGGATAAAATGCGGGGTGGGTATAAGGCTAACCCAATTAAAAAAATACCGCTTATAAAAAAATTTCCGAATTTTGGAATTTAATTATAATAATAAAAATTTTAAATTTTTACAAATTTTACAACTTTACAATTCGATCGCGGTTTTATTTTATATTGGAAAAATTACCATTTGTAAAAATAAATATCGTTAGTAAATATAAGTAAAAACCTATATTTTCCACAATAATTTTAATTAGAATTAGAAATTAACCAAAAATAATACCTAAACGTAAAATAAATAACGATATCGGTCGTAAAGCCTAAAATTTACGAAACCGCAATAAAAAATTTAAAAAACAAATAAATAATAGCGATAAAATTAAATTATTCGTAAACCGCGCGCGTAAACGATTTAATATAATATTATCGCGGTAAAAATCGAAATTACGCGTTGGTTATAAATATATAACGTCGATTAAATTTAAACAAAAATAAATGGAAAATAAATTTAAAATAAAATTTATTATTAAAAAATAAATAACTATTTTATATAACCATTTAAAATAATAAAATTGTAATAACTATTTTTTATAACCATTTAAAAAACGTTAAAATTAATATTGGAAAGATTTACAGTTTAAATTTGGTTTAAAAGCACGTACCCCCGCCCTAATTAATAACAAATATTGGGAAAACGTAAATAATTTTAACAATTTGGAAAACGTTTTCGAAACCTTTTTTTAAATCCCTATTAAAAAGGCTAAAAAAATAATATTTAAATAGGAAAAAATAATCGCTATTTTATTATTATAATAAACCAATTATTAAAATAAAATAAATAAATTCGTCCGCCAAATTTTTACAGCTTTTTTAAGGGCGTTTCGCCTATTAATATTATAAAAATTGGTAAAATAATACGCCAAATTCGCCACAAAATTACCTATTTTAATAATATATTAACGTTTTTTTAAAAAAAAATAATTAAATTGGTAAATAATTAATAATTATATAAAATGGTTATTATTTTTTTCAATTAATAATATTAGGTAATACGTAATTCCGTTTATTATATTATATATCGGTACTGGTATTTCCCAACTACGTACTTGGTTATTAAAATATATTATTGGGTAAAAAATATTACGGTTTATAATTATAATATAAACTAAATATACCAAATATTCGAAAATAAAATAAAATAAATATTCCCCAAATTAAAAATTATAATACCAAATTTAACAATTATAGTATAGGACGGTTTATTTTACGTTTATTTAATTTTTTACCTTTATTAAAAAAATTTTATTACGCGCCTGTATTTATTATAACGTATCCAAATTTTTAATTGTAAACCATATTTATATTATAAATATCGCCAAATTCCGCGCGTAAAAATTATATAAGGTATTTAGTCGTAACATTTTTATACGCCGTATTTGGGCCAAATAAACGTTTTATAAAATATATACAAATATATTAAATAAATTAATTGGAATAATTTACCAAATGGTTATTTAAAAAAATACCTAGGAATGGGTTATATTTCCATTTATTACCGCCGATTGGGTTAAAATACCCGATTTTGGCGAAATAATAAATAAAAAAATAAAAAGGTTATAAATATTAGTTATAAAACCTGTTTATAATAAAGTATTTAAAAAATTTAAAAGAAATTTTTTATTTGTAATATAAAATT
Organism: Pyricularia grisea; assembly: GCF_004355905.1. Classification (NCBI taxonomy): domain Eukaryota; kingdom Fungi; phylum Ascomycota; class Sordariomycetes; order Magnaporthales; family Pyriculariaceae; genus Pyricularia; species Pyricularia grisea. Next base: position 66,024 of record NW_022156720.1, read on the forward strand.
ATACCCAAATACGGTTATAATAAATAATTACGGGATTTTTTTATATTTTCAAATTAAAATATGGAAAATTAAATTATAATAACTATTAAAATTAATATAATATAATTTTAACGGTAAAAAGGGTTTTTATTTTTTAACCCTTTTTAAAATTAATAAAAAAAATTAAAATTAAAAGTTTTTTTTATTTATGATTTTGCGTTAAATAAATTAATATATTTTAACCAATTTAAATAAATAAAATAAATAAAACGAATATAATTTAAATAAATAAAAAAATATACAAATAAATAAATATAAAAGTAAATAAATATTATTTATTAAAATTTTATTCTATACCTTATTATTTATAAAATAAATCGGATAAGGGATATATTTTTGGTAAATAACGTAACCCGTTTGGCGTAAATAGCAACCAAATTCGAAACCGTAAATAATTATATTAAAAATATTTCCCCGGCTTTTTATAAAACCATTAAAACTTTAATTTGAATATATAAACGAACGTAAAACGTAACCGTATTTATTAAATCCTTTATTATACGTTGGAAAACGATTTTAAATATTAATAAATCCGTATTAAATTATAAACGGCGAATATTTTTTAATATAATAATTAAAATAATATATTAATATATAACCATCCAATATAATTATTATAATTTATATTTATTTCCAAATTTAAATCGTTTTATATAATTTTTCGTCCGTTATTTTTTTTTTACTATTCGGTTATTGATACCGCCATTTTTTCGAATTGGTAATTTGCCTCCCGTTATTTTTTCGCAATTTTTTTCGTTCGATTTCGTTTTACAATTGGATTTTGGAATAAAATTATATTTGGGGGTGGTATTTTTGGTATTTTTCGTAATTAAACGGGTAATCGAAAATTCAATTATTCGATCGGGTTTAACGGTACAAATTAAATACAATTAATAAAAATAAAAAATTTAATTTTAATTAACCAATATAAAATAAAAACTAAACAGGTAAAAATTTATTTAATATTTGGAAATTTTTATTTAAAAACTTGTAATTACCCGCAATATTTTTATTTTATTTATACTATAATTTATTATACAAATAATAGCGATAATTTAAAAAAAAAAAAGTTCGTTAATTTTCCAAATTTTTTTTTTTTTTATTTTTAAAAAAAACAAATTAACCGAAATAAATCCGATATCGATTATTTAAAATTCCATATTAAATTTTAAACGAACGAATTAAATCGATAAAAATTTTCTTAACGTTTTATATTATAAACCGATCGTTATTTTTCTTTTTTTTTTTTTTTTT